>NC_070584.1:19609705-19867205 GCF_027409825.1 Scomber japonicus | reverse complement strand
GCCTGGCCTCAGCTTGGTGGCTTGTCTCGCTACCTGTCAGCTCTTTTTGTGTCAATGATCTATTTTGTCTAGTGAGCCAAAAAAACGGTTAAACACTCATGCATGAGGCAAACACATGTTAAGACAAACAAACACGGGGCACATGCGAACACATACACACACTCTCTGACTTCCATAACTCCATATTGTTTTCAAGCGCCAAGGGTGGAACCTTCCTCCCTCTCTCTCTCTCTCTCTCTCTCTCTCTCTCTCTCACTCGCTCTCTCCCTCCTTTCCCTGAGTGCCGGTGCTCGGCCGGCCGCAGGGCTGAGGAATGTGTGAGAGCCATGTGTCAAATCCCCAGACTGTGGGAAAGTGCTGCTCTCTGCTGAACTCCCTCCTCCCTCCCTCTCTCCTTCCCTCAATGCCTCCCTCCCTCGCTCTCTCATTTCGTTGGACTGCTCTCCAGGCGAGCGCCCTGCCCCGCTCCAACCCTGTGCAAGTGTGTGTGCGTGTGTGCGTGTGTGTATGTTTATGCGCGTGCCTGCTGCCTGCCTTACAGCACACAGGAAGTGAGCGGAGAGCGTCTGCCAGCGGAGCTCTGCTTGGAACTGCAGCTTCCTGCAGACAGTTTCTATGCCAACACCAAGCCCTCCATAACACACACACACACACGCGCGCACGCACACACACAGGCAGGCAACCTCCTCAACTCCTTGTCAGTAACGCCAAGACGCCCCGAGAAGAGGGGGCTGCTCTTTCCCTCCTTTTCTTTGTGTGTTTATCTCTGTATCCCATTCCCCTCTCTCTGCCTCTTCCTCTTCAACACAAACACTGACATCTTTTCTCTCTCTGTGTACACTGCTTTCATCCCTTTGAGGATCCAGAGCTGTGGCAGCTCTCTGAATTTCTCTCATGCTTGCCAACAAGCCAGATAGTTACCTCAAATAACAAATTGTTCAGCATAAAACTATAAATCTCCCCAACATCAAGTCTACATTATCCACCGATGTCCTCTCGATAGAAAATTTACTTGGCAAACATAAAATTTGCACATAACAAATAATATTACTTCCATGTTGTGTCTGTGCACGCTCTGAGTTTATACCCTGTCTGGTCACTCTCCTCTGATGTCTTCACCCCTTTAATTCTCTCCATCTCTTCCATCCTGTCTGTCTCAAATCAGAACCAACAGTATTTTTTCTGGCATGTTAATCTGCATACTTGCTAGATAAATACTCAACTGCTACCCCCATAGCTGTTATCTTTATTGTTTTGCGTCATGTTGTCCTCTAGCTGTTACTGTCTGTGTTGTGTATGCTGCTGTTGTCTTGGTCACAGTTCCCCTGACAGACACTTTTAATCCTCATAATGTATTCAAGATGATATGAACAGCTGCTCTGCACAACTTATAATAAACATATTTACCAAATTGCTGTTATGTTGCTATTATTTTTGCCACATTTTTCCATGTTTTTTCCTATTTGGATAGTCTTTGGACAGATATTCTTTTTATTGATGCATGAGGAGAGGAAGTGAAATTTTGTTTTTATCTCGTTCCATGTGCAGCGTGAACACTGCCAGCCTTCACTGGAGAGCCAGATTTATCCACGCTTGTTCGCTTACGCAACCAGTCAAGACTTTACTTAGGTTTTACCTTGCTTGTCTGTGTTTTTGAATCTCTGTCCTGTCAGCAGGTTTTACAGAACAATATTTCTGTCGATCATCCCATGCTCTTCCGCAACAGGGCCTAAAAATACACTCCTCACACCTGCCATAGTTCACCCAGCCTACCCACATGTCGTAAAACATGTCTGCTCAGACAGGCACACACTCTCTCTTTCACACACAGTACTGATGACATAAGCAGTCTTCAGCCCTCATGATCTGTCTTCCAGCTGGAGGAAGACGAGCAGATCTGCAGTTCCCTGTCAGTGACATCCAGAGTGTCGCAAAATAAAGACGACCTCTGGTCATTGCTCTCCAGTCTCTACACCTTCTCAACCACTAATGACATAATGTATTCATAGAGATTATACTGATATATTTTCTGCTGAATAGTTCCCAATTTTGATCTTGTTTCCTTGTGTACTTTTTGGACACTAGAACAGTATTAATAATAGTGCTAGTATTTGGGAACAAAAAGACAGCTGTATTTCTGAATGCTGCAAACGGTGTGCCACTTTCTGAAGCCTGTTTTCCGTAATACAATAAATCAAACAAACCACACGCACACGCACACACACACACACACACACACACACACACACACACACACACACACACACACACACATACACTCACAGCTATCCTGAGTGCAAGCCAGGCGCCAAGAGCAGATCCTCAATTCGTCCAAATCTCCCTTCTCCATATCAACGCAGAGACTGCGCCAAATACCCCCCCAGAAATAAAATACAAATATCCCTGGGAGAGAAATAGAGAGAGAGACAGGACGAAGAATAATGTGTGTGTGTGTGTGTGCGTGTGCGTGTCAGTGTGTGTGTGTGTGTGTGTGTGTGTGTGTGAGTGTGTGTGTGTGCCCGCACTGGCTCTCTCTGATGGCTGAATAAGCTGACTCTGTGCCATATTGGTTTGGGCCTCCCCCTCCTGTGTTAGACCTTGTTAGCCTGCCAGCCCTCAGTCTCATTCCCACACTCCCATATCTGGCTCTATGGCTGGCCCTGGGATTCCCCCTCCACATAGACATAGACACACACACACACACACACACACATACACAAACACTTCCATCCTAATCAACTTGGGGTGGTTATTCCCTTTTTATTTGACCCTTTTTCTTCAGCGCTTGTTCTTCCCATCCCAAACTGTGAATACCCATCTCCCCAGTCTTTACCCACACACAGTTTCATCTTGTTACTCTGTGTCATGGCAAGACAATATAGATGGACAGTGTTATGGTTTCTTTTGGGTTTCAGTTAATCAGATACATTCTTTCAATCTTTTACCTACTGTGTTCATAGTAGTAATGGGCCTACAGCATATTATTTCTTAAAAATAATAATATTCTAATTTGATGTTTTTGAGTTTTTGTTTTGTTTGTACATTTTACTAATTTCAATTATTCTCAGAGATTTTAAATGAAAAAGGGTACTGTGACAAGTTCAGGTTTCTATAGCTTCTTTGTTTTCTAGATCATTCTGTTAATTCCAAGCAAACTCCAGTTGTAACTGTCGTTAAGTATTATATCCCTTCCTGGACGCCCTGGTGGTCTAATAGTTGAAGTGCATACCACATAATTGTAATGTCCACGGTTCAACTCCCGGCCAGAGGACCCTTGTTGCATGGCATACTCCTCTCTGTCTCACTGTGCTTCCTCTCTTTCTCCATCTGCTGTCAAATAAAAGGCAGAAAGCCAAAAAAATACACAGATCCTTTCCTGTCCTGCCTTGGATGTTTTCCCTGGTTAAGAGCTTCACCGGGTGTTGAGAACAGCAAATGTCAATGCTTAGTAAGCGATAGAAAAGCACAATGGACATTTATATTAATCTGTCATAGTGTATGACATTTTCAGTAAAAAGGACTTTGCAGTTGCTATATTACCTATAATCAATCAATTTGGGTGTTAAAAAAATGACTTTAGGTTGTGCTGTGGGGAAAAATAATCCCATTTGCAGACATATGTGTTTGAGACACATTGCAAACCACGAGACATCACTGAAAAATAAAAAAGCAGTGACCTTGTGTTTCCTTCTGTGCTGTGTTGCAATAATATAACAGCCAATCAAGGTCCTAAACCCTGTGCTGTTTTTGGAATTCAAGAGAATTTTTGTGATGTTTGAAGACTTTGACTTGTTGGTTGAATCACACCTTTTATATACAATATCAGTGGTTTACAGTTGTTTGGCATCAGTTGCCTTGTTAAAGGGTTAATTGGCATGGTGAATAATTGAATGAGTTGTTTCCTCCTACTCCCTCCATTACTGCGCTGTACAGTATGCACTGACTGATAAGACGATACACACACCCAACATACCGCTGAATGACGAGACGACCTCTTCCACTCATAACAATCACTGCTGGTCTTACTGGAAGAAAGATAAAGTCCTTGTTAGTCAGACTCTGTGTGGGACATGTTTGTGGTTTTGACAATGATCAAGAGATGGAGTATAGGTTACAGTCTCTGACTTTTATTTTATCTGAAGATCCAGAACAGCTGGCAAGGTTATACATCTGCAGGAGACTGATGGAAATTTATGTGATTATTTCAAAGAAAACAAAAGAAATATAACCACATATCATTAGGCTAGTGGAAGTATTAGACACACTGCATTTTTTCAGTGCCACGTTGGACAGGATGGGAGGATAAGTCAATATTACAGAAGAAGAGAAACATGGCAGCCCGCTATTCCCACCGTCCACGTGCTCCAACAGCACTGAGCTCATAAATTAAGTAAAGTGTTTGCATTGATGAGTTCTATAAAATAACTATATTTGCATTATCTTTTTAAGACAAACTCCTGTGTACTAAACAAACACCAAAAATCATCTATAAAGAGTAAAACTGGACTGCAGGCTCCATTAAAGCCCACTTAGTGGCCTTGGTGAGGAAGCTCGGCTTTATACCGTTGTGAGGGTCAAGAGAGGGCAGGTGATTAACAACCCGCAAAGGGCTGGACATGCTCAAACACCAGTAAATAATCTGCAGAACAGAGTTTAAACAATCTCGGTTTCCACTGCAATCCATTAATTGGACATTAAATCATGACATCATAGAAATAGCTGAGATATTTCAACTTATCTATTTGGGAGAGGCAGGTGGGGTCTGTGTGGGCAGCTCAGCACAGAAACTTTTCTCCTACAAGCTGAGGTCATGCTGGTTGTATGACGATGAGGTCAAGGAAACAGGAGAGTTATAGCTGGTGATGTACCATTTTATATGGTCTGAAGTTATCACTATTATGTCAAGCTAGCAGACTGCTTTAGCTGTGATTTGGACCCAAAGCAATTATAGCGTTCATTGGAATGGTTAGTGTGCAGTTATAGCTGAACTGACAACCCTGACAGACTTGCAAGTGGAAATATCTAATAATTTAAGAGGGGTGGCGAGGCAGAAAGGTGAAGACAAGGCGGCACTGAAAAAAGCAGTAGGGGTGGGTGAGGAGAAACAAAGAGGGGAGGAGGTGCTGGAGAGGGGAAAGGGAGGTACCGTGATCATCTTATCAGCTCTGCGAGCCGTGAGTGATCTAAGTGGGCTAAGAGAGGAGAGGAGGGCCTCTGTTGTGCCCTGTGATCCAAGACTGTGCTTTATGGCATGCTCCAGATCTCTATCAGTGTGGGAAAAGTCTGGGAGGCTAGAGGAACTGTGCCTGTGTGTATGTGTGTGAGTGTGTCTGCGCACATGTTTGTTTGGTTTGTATGCAGTTTCTGCCACTAAAGCAATCAAGAGGGCTGAGGCTTGTATGTTTAGAGACTGTGAGTGTGTGTTGGTGTGTGTGTGTGTGTGTGTGTGTGTGTGTCAGTGTGTGTCTGTGTGTGTCTGACTGCTGTGGAGCCTGATAAGGACTATAAACACCATCCAACAGCAGGCGGGCAGTTTCACCCACACTGGATGATAAGACAGAACTTTGACCCTTCACAAATCTAACCGACCATTTAATTCACACACACACACACACATACACACATCGTTAATATCCTGCCATAAAGTAAAACATGCTTCTGTGTGTCGCAATTAAATCTAACGTCACTGCCATTCCATCGCTTAAAACCCTGAAACAGATATCACTCACAGGGAGCTCTGGTCACATGAATGCCTGAATGGCTGTAAAACAGACTGATCACTCGTTAGTAATGTCCTGTACTGAGGGGTTCCAGACTATTAGCGATCCCTCATGCCTGATGACTTTAACTGCCATCAAAGGATGCTCACACTGCATGATTTCACCGAGTGAGACCTCCTAAAGGCAAACAAAAACTATGAGTACATGAGCGCAGACACACCAACCTACCAAGCACCCTCTCCTCTCTAGATGCCAGCTGAGTGATGCAGACGCTGTCGTGCCTCAATAAACCTGCAGTGGGACTGTGGGGTGATGAGGTCACGGCTAAATCGGTGGCAGGTTTAGCTATTAGTTGAGTCACAGATGAGTTCATAAGAGAGGCACACTCCATGGGGTCACTGGGTAAATCATCCCCCATTTCACCCAATTCATTCGGCTGTACTGATGCACACAAACACACACACACACTGACGCCACAGACACCCACACTCATGCAGACACCAGACTCCATGGTGACACACTCCATCAGGGCCACTGTGAGTCACCTGTGTAGCCTGGTAGACAAGCAGCCTGAGGCGAGGCGACACGAGATGTGTGTGTGTGTGTGTGTGTGTGTGTGTGTGTGTGTGTGTGTGTGTGTGTTCTGGATGTCTGGCTCCAGTGATATCATCATTAGGAGACAGCGAGGGCTGAGCTGTCTGATGGACGGCACACTCCACCCCCCCTCTGATCTGACCACCCCTCACCTAAATAGCCATCACTGCACTTCTTCATAAAATCATGACAGAACAAAGAAATGGATGAGGGTAAGCAATGAGGGAGTAGCAGGGGGAAAAAAGAAGGTAAGGACGGTGCAGAAGCAGCCAGGTCATGGCCTGGTGTTACGCCAGCCTCTAGACACATCCGTGGGGAGGAGACCTGGCCTGCTTTTGGCAATCAGCAGCCACTTACACACTAAACTAGGAGTGGACACAGACATTAAACAGCCATTACATCAATAGTATGGATTGGCCGCACTTTAAAGGTGTACTTATCATCTGCTTTATGACCAACCATAACCACGATAAATTGCAGCTCTAGTAAATTTAGATTTCTCTGCTGCTGGTAATGAAGGAGACAGAAATATAACACAGGAAATTGCACTCAGTTTTATCTGTGGGAATTTTAATCTGGTATAAAAACTAAATTTACACATAAGAACTTTATTACAGCAAAGGGAAAACCTTTGACTAATTACTTAATTACTGCCAGGTGGTAGGTTATAATTAAAGCATGTACTAATTGTAAAGCTGAAAAAAGTGAAGACATGAACATCTATGTTTTCTGCTGGTTTTCATTCAAAAAAATACTGTTAACCTAATGTAAGTGTAAGTGTTACCTAGCGTGTTATTAAATGTGAAGTTTAGCGAAAGTTCAGACAGGAAGACCATCTTTTTTGTATGCTCATGTCTGTAGTTTGATTTCTCATTGCTCAGCCATTCTGATCCTTCTCACAGCTCAGACTGATCTCTCTCAAAGCTCATAACTCTGGGGCATCAATAAAGACCTCAGCTGTTCACATCACCTGGTCACATCTAACCAATAGCACAGTGACACACCTTATTTGTCAGCCTATCATATTGCAGCTGTCCTTTTAAATGTTCTACCTCTCTGCTCAGGTGCCGTTTTGCGCAACCCACAACCTCCCCATCACCGCCCAGTCTTCAGATTCATCAGTGCATCACTTCAGCAGTCTCATCAGCTCCATCAGTCTCAGAAGAAGTCAGTTTGAATATTTCACTGTGTCTCTCTGGCAGTTCCTGACTGTCTCTCTGGCTCGCACTGCAGGCCTTAATGCTCAATTCCAATTTATTGCTGAAATCCGATTTTTTTGTTTGGCTGTTCATATTACACTTTTAAATGTGGCCTGTCTGCGGACTGTGATGTGAACAGCTCACGCTCCTGCAGTGACCTGCATGCTCAGGTGAAGTTTCTTGTAGTCTCATTTATGGTCTAATGTTAAAAACAGTGTGTGGCAGCAGCTGGCAAATTTGTGAGTGGGTGATGTTCAAAAGGAGGAAGAGGAGAAAGAAAATGAATACTTTAATGATGTCAGTTTTTGTCGGCGGCACAGAACTGTGATATGTGTTGCTCCAGAATAACGTCAAAGCTGCATTAAATGCGACCTGACTGTTCAGATTGCGGTCGCATTCAAAAAAATCATATATGTATCCGATTCAGTACCACATGTGAAAGTGGCCTGAATCGGATTTGGAAATGTCAGATTCAATGTGACTTGTGCTGTTCACATTGTCAGAAACAAATTAGATATGGGTGACATTTGAGCGAATAAATCGGATTCAATTTTTAAATTAAAGAGGGAGGACTAGACCTGCTCTATATGACAGTGCCTCAATATGACTTTAGTTGTGATTTGGCACGAGATAGATTGATTGATTGAAGTCAGCAGCCACCACCACCAGTGTCTTGACTCCATGGGGGATCTATCTTGCTGCTGCTCAGGACTGACTGACCTTCCATTCAAAATTCTCCCTGCAGAGTCCAAGCGCCAAAGTCTTTGACAAGACTGTTGTAATAAACAATTCCTTTCATTTCATTCTTTGGTCTCTCTTGACTGAACTCTGCATTCAAAGTATATTGTTTCAAAGTTATAGTTTATGTAGCTATGTTGAGGTCACATCAGCAAACAGCATTTCAGCTTTCTGAAGGCTGAGAAATCTTGTCTCTAACTTTACTACATCTCTGAAACGCTGCACACTAGCATGCGTGGGGGCAGAGAGCTACAATTGGTGCAGGTGCACATCATTGCCTTGATTTCCCCCACAACTCCGTCCAATCCTTAACTCACAATGAAAACATTGTTTACGCTGTCATAGGGGCGTGTGTGTTAAACAGTATAATTTAAAATAGCAATATGGCAAAGCTGCACAGTGGCAGTACAACACCTCGACCAGCAAGACTGAAAGTTTGACTTCCGTAGGTATTCATTTTTTCAGCCTTGACTAATCTTTGTCTTATCATCAAAGACACACAGACCCCTATCTGGGGCAACACACTAACTAACTATATGAGAATTTATGCCAAAACTATTAAGAAAGCTTTATGTCCATCTGTAAGATCACCATGATCTTTAATGCTGCTGTGTCATCCTGATTTTTCCCCATTTTCACTACTATTTGGAATGTGTGGATAATGAAACAAACCTGACAGCTTTGCATGAAATCATAGCAGCCATGTTTCCTACTACTGGTAGACATTATATACAATAAATGACTGTAGCACCGTGCATAATAATAATTATACATTGCATTTATGCAGAACTTTCAAAAATGTTAAAATCAAATTATGATCTTCTTACTGATTTATTATCATTAAATAAAATGTCAGCTACTAGCCTTGTTGGAGAAGGCACTGCAGTGATATTACCTCTTCACATGTTCTCAGGTCCTGACCGCCTACATCACAACACCCAAACACAAGACCAGAACGCATTGCCTTTGGCCACCATTGAACCGAATGTCAAACTGCCAGAGGAAGACCATAAAGTAGGCACACGGGTCACAGGACTAGGCTCATCATCTTAACGCTCATTACCACACATTACCACACACAAAACCTCTGCCTGTTACTTTACCATGAAATTTAGGTCAGCTGATACACCATTACTGTGTGAGGTGTGTGAATAAAGAATAGCTTGAATGAATGCTGCTGCACTGTAGAGTTTCCATATACATTATATAGCATATCACTGGGCTAAAGAGGTGTTAATGTATTTCACACCTTGAAGCTAAAGGCAGTGGTTTGGGTCACAGCTTCCCTCCACAAACAGTAGCACCCATCTTCTCTGCTGAGGCTTTGTTCACCTCAATGAGGCTCTTGTGCTGCCCAGCAAGTGAAGATAGGAGGCTGTTTACACCTCTGTCCTCACCCAGATTTTATGGTCCTCATCTCATGCTGAAATGAGTTAAGAGGGTGGTGTCAAAACACTAGATTTAACGTTCTTTCTTCACAAAAGTCAGGTGATTTTTTTTTCACATTTAAATACAAAGTCAGCTGAGAGGCACTGAGAGAAATGGGGAGTCTGTCTATGGGAGGCAACAATGTGTAAGATGAATGTCACATGACCAACAGAGGCAACACTAACTACTATTAATAGAAAATGGAAAACTAATAAACCACTTGTATGCTTTTCTTTTGTTCTATTTACATTTAGGTCTTACATACAAAACAATAACTTGTGTCTGTGATTCTAACATAATTCAGATTTCACATGTAAAAATGAAGATTTTGATAAAAAAAAATAAACTGGACCTAAATACAGACTGAACCAAACTCCAAATTGTGACAATTCACCATTGATGAATATGCAGTCAATGCAATCATACATTCTTTTTACTCCCTTCAATATACAGATCTGATCAATCACTGAATTTTCATTTGCTGCTGGGCCAATAAAACCAAAAACTTTGTTCAAACTGTCTGGGTTCAGTGGTTGTTATTCATTTAAAACATGGCAACTATTATTCTAATTTAAAGTGAGCTTCTGACCAATATAAGTACTTCAAAACATGATTAGTTCATTTCATTTTATATTTAAATGGTTAGGCATGACAACTGTAAGACTATATATCATGTGAAAAAAGAAAAGCTTCTAAAGCTACAGCTTCTCTTTTCTATAAGCTGCTCAACATTTGTCAACAGGCTGAACAATTCACGCCAAAAAGTAAATACACCGAAATCCACTTCTTCATTAAAGCTCATCTTCAGGCCAGTATGCAAATCCATGCAAACACCAATCCAAAGAATACTTGTTGAGACCCAACGAGTCAAGACCCAAACAGTCAGCCTTTAAAACACAAACGGCAACAGCCGATCAAACATCAAACAACCCCCTTTGACATCTTCCAACCTCAATCCATGTTGGACAGAGTTTGCTGTCTCCATCTAAACTCATTTCAGACAAAGGAGAGCGACAGAGTGGCAGAGAAAGCAGAATGTTGACAAAGAGGATGGAGATGGCAAACACCTCAGGGAGCAGATTGGCTCATGTCCCACATCTGCCCTTCATACTGGGGCTGCCAGTGTAGCAGATTTGAAGAGGGATCAGGGTCGTTCTCAAGTGGGCTGAGGTCTCTGTGCTGACATACAGAGTGATTAAAAGCTTGGAATTAAGGTGACAGCAGCGGACATCAAAACAGAGAGAGAAACCTATCTATGTGGGGGGAATCAGTAGGGTGAGATTAGGTGTGTCTTACTCCTAAGTAAATGTGTGTGGTAGTGGGTGTTTCAGCCCCACACCCCTCCAATACTGAGAGTGAAACAGTGCACTTTGCTAATTCCAACAATCAAAAGACCTCCCTGAAAAAAAGGGACACTGGACCCTTTTTAAAAGGTAGCAGTCGCTCTGATCCTAGATCTGTTCTCCTTACTAGATTGTATTGAAGACATTAACATGCAAATATCTGCTAAATCCAGCTCTGTCCAAGGCTGAACAGACCTTTCACAGTCCTATGTAACAGCATAATATGGCAGGTCAGGGAGGAGTAATCCACACACTGATACCACGAATCCAGCAACAAAGGGTTTAGCAAACCCAGAACCAACGCAAACCCAAACTAGCAGATTACTTTAGCAACTGGACAGATCTACAATAAAACTACTCATAACTTCCATTTGTTTTCCTTACTTTTGCCTATTATACATGTTAAATGATAAGCATCTCTTCACTAAATCCCAGCTCTCAATTTACCAAATGATTCTTATTTCACACTTTGATATCAAAATGAATAAATCACAAACACAGAAACAAAACTGACCTAACCTCCCGTTTCATCTTAAATGATTTCACTACCCACTAAAAGATGATTTAAAAGGTGTTTGGTTGAGGGAGCTCATCTGTTGACTATATCTTTGAGGAAAGATTTTTTTCTCTTCCTTTACCTTTAATGATGCCTTCTTGTTATCTAGCCATGCCTCTCAGGGATGCGCCTGCCTCTCAGGCTTTGAAACTAGTCGTATTGTTTCAGGCAAGGTTCGTGCTGAGGTTATGGGTAATTGCAAAAGCTGTTTTACATTTCAATCGGTGGTATAATCTCCAAGTCCCCATCTTCCCCAACACAAAAACACTGATATCCCCCTAATTCAGGCATTTAGATGTTATAATGCAGGGATCGGTCTAAAGTTTGCGATATAGCACAAGCAGTTTCACTATTTCTGACAATGCTTTACAAGGTGTTTAGCTACCAATGTATGTCTTAAAACAGTAATGGTTGATGGATTTTTCTGGTGTTTTTAGTTGTTGCTCTAGTCTTGCATTTTCATTGCGTTCTCTACTAGAGAAATTGCATCATAATATTTTTTTTTGTCCATTATTTCCAAGAAATCCTTTATCTACGCTCAAACACCTTGTGAAACTTAAAAAAGAACGAGGCTCGTCAGTGTGTTTTCATGTCAGTCTATTTATATGATGTTCATTTGACACAAGGGTTAGTCTCTCAGTTCCTCTTTATGGTTGACCACTTCTCACGAACTAGAGAAGGCGCTTTCTGACATGGCCCTTGATGCTGAAGGACCCTGGGCTAAATTGGATGGTCGTCCATTGCTCATGTTAGAAGTTTTATTTCTATTTGAGGCTGGAGGAGGGTGCCTCTCTTTGAGATTCCTAAAGAACGAACACTTAACAAAGCCTCTTTCTCCTCTCTGGTTTATCGGGGAGTTTCCTTATGACTTTTTCCCCCTCCACCTCAGGCCACAATAAAAGCCCTCCGAGACATAACTAGGGGCCAGGGTGAATTAGCATGGCCACAATGGACAGTGGGCACAGTGGCCCGGACCTCCATACTTTACAGTCTATCAGGCCTGACCAGCGGGGCAACCGCTCTTCCTAAAGACCCACCTCTTTACATTTCTATGGGGCAACTCATTAGCTAAGTAGAATCCCCTCTTTCTTACGGCATCTTTCTTCTTTGTCCGAGGGCCAGTCTTTGTCTTTTCTAAATGATCCCACACAAGGCCCATTTTCTGGTTAATACATATTTACAACCATGTAAGGTATTTGTGAGGATCCTGTAGTTTTATTTTGCAGGCTGTCATTCTAGACACCACAAACCCATTACCAAGCTGTTTAAGGTAATTGTTTGACTGTATAGTAGTTCTATTTGTGGAGCTCATTGAGTCGGCATCTTTAGAGCGGGCAGATGGCTAGACAACACATGCTGGGGATTCCCAGGGAAAACCTAATGCATTTGTAAACCTGACTCACACATTTCTGTTGAACCTTTGGTTGGCAGCTGGATAATGGGTGTACAAGAAAACTGAACTATTAACTAATGGCAACTTGTTGTACTTGCCACATTTAGAGTGATTTTTGGAGAAAGGCTTAGCTACGCGCATGATCATGTGACAAGCCCTACAAAGACCCAGATGTGCAGATGTCTTTTAAGTTATAATGTTTAAAACGTAGAGAGAAACCTATTTTAACTATGTTCTAATGTTATTTTTGGTGTGTGTGTGTGTGTGTGTGTGTGTGTGTGTGTGTGTGTGTGTGTGTTTACAGTAGCCTCCTGGGGGGTAGGGTCACCCAATGCCCTGAGTGAATTAAAGGGGCCAGCTGTGATACTGCCTGAAAGGAACATGGAAGCAGACAAAAGGAGGGATCCCTGTGCTCCCCCAAAAGACAAAAGAGACAGAGACAAGAGGCTGAAACCACACAATCATCTCACCATCTACAATGGACAAGCTCCTGTAACAAGCAGGATCAGGGGGATCGGCGGAGGGCTAAGCCTGCCGTGGCTACAGGTTGCAGTACAAGCCATTAATTCCACTCTGCTTAGCACACAATTAATTTCACTCTCATGCAGCAGCTCAAAGCTTTCCAATAAGAGGAGGACTGATTCAAAAACCAAGATTAAAAGGTAAGGCAGTAAAGACTCCACTAAGAAGAGCTCTGAGCAGATGCTCATAGACCAAAGAACTGAGAACTGAAGAAGCCAATGATGAGTAAAGTAGAATGTGAAGAGGGCTGGAGTCAAACCCAGTGGCCCTTCATACCAATATAGTATGAACTGTGGGCAGCATTCACTACTTACTCTGAAAGGACTGACTGACACCAATTTGTCAACGCATGCAGAGTTCTTCAGTCCTCTTTTTTGTTGACATTTTATGAAAAGATCCTCGGAACTAAGTCAGGATTTGGATGTTATTAAAATCCCAACAAAAAAATTTAACAATAAAGTTAACCAAGCTGAAAAAGGTGCCCCTGCTGACTTTTCCATTTAAGCTAATGTGACCACAGTTAATGCTCCTATGGGCTTAGTTCGGCCACAAAAGTAGCCAAATGCTGGGGATGGCTAATTGCTGGTGGAGTAAAGCACCTGCCAGAACCTGAGGGAGCTCAGGAACTGCAGAACGTTTTTTGTTTTTTCCCAAAGCAGAGCCCATGGTACCGGATTAGAACCCTGGAGTGCAGACATCCTCTTGGCTCCCCTTGTCTTGTACCCCAATGGCTATCCTGCAGGGTAGCCATGATTACTGTCTGCAGCCCCTCAAACCACATAAAGCCAGGTTTCTCACTCAAATTTGGCGGACTGTGCCAAAATGACTCCCACAATATCAGGCATCTGGCAAACAAGACAGAGCAGCACAGAAATTAGCTTATAATACATGAGGAGAGACTGTTAAATGAAATGTGTTGCCAAAGCTGCCTTGTTATAAAGAGAGGAGTGATGTTGCAAATATCTCTCCTTAAACTGAACTCTGCTCTTACAAACAATCTATAGGATCCAGAAGCAGCACCTAAATTGATTTGTAGTGTGTTTTAGATTGCTCACTGTACACAAAAATGTTGTAACAATGCGTGCGCCATTGCTCAGTGTGACTGCTGTTACTCACATTTGATCTGGGCGAATGTTATATTTTCTTAATTTGACACTTTTGTCCGAGGCTACTTTCTAAAACTGCATTTAACCTCCACAGGAACAAGAGTTGAATGGTATCAAAAACCGTAAGTTCATTCCTCTCAAACAAACAACTACAAGCATGTTCAGTGCTACAGTGCTATGGTTTTTGTTTCAAGGAGAGCATTAAAAGATTAAAGATAGCATTAAAGATAATGATACAAATATGTTGCAAGGTCTTTAAATAGGCAGATTGCCAGTCCATCTTTTACAGAAAAAAAGTCCTGTTGGCCATTTTTCACAAATCCCAATATGAAATTGGCATTAAAAACAAAGAATATATAAAATTGGTAAAGCATTTGCTGGTCAGAAAACATTTTGTGGATCTTGAAAGCTATTTTCCTGAAATGGAAAAAAAAACAACCTTTTTCCAAAATGTGGTCATTTACTAAGCAACAAAAGCAGTTGGTTTGTAATACATACAAAAGATAGACCAACATGTGGTCTCAACGATTAATATGTTTGGCCAGTGAACTGACTAAATATCAAACTCCAAATTTCAATCAGTTTAAACTTAAACAAGTGAAAAAAAATCCATTGCAGTCATGGCCTAAACATCCCATAGTATTTGCACAATAATTCAGTTTCAGATCATGATGACCTTTCTAACTTATCGAAAACAACACTGTTAGGCTGCCATCGGCAACATATTTGTTTGAACATTCATCCATCTCCATACAGTGGCACATACATGAAGGCTGACAATGCTTTGCCTGTGGGCCACAGATAGAGAAGAAAACGGTGACCTGGGTTTAGTTGATGACTAATGCCCCACAACCAATCGATTGCTCAGTGAGGGTCAGAGATAAGAAACTGGACCCGTTGGCCAGAAGAAGCCTGTGACCCCTCACGCATCCATCTCTGTCCTCATCTGGTCCCGCTAAACGTTTGGTGTTTAGTTCTTCCATTAAGTTCTCCACCGTTGACAAAGCAGGCAGATGCTGCTATCGGTTGGTCTGTCCAGCTTTGCCTATTAGGACATAATACCACGCCCACCTCCCTCTCTCTTCAACTCTGTGCAGCTTGGAGACCTTGGCTCATTGCAAAAGACACAGAGGACATTGTACCGAGCTTACGACGCCTTTCAAAGTGTCAGGACCCCAAACTAAACTTCTCCAGAGATGAGTAATGGGATCTACTGGCCCATATTGAACATGCTTTGAAGACAACCCTGGGTTTTTTGAAAAATAACACAATAGGTAATTTAAAAGTGAGGTCAAACTATTGGCTTTATTAGAGTCCACATTTTTCCACATCAGCAGGGTCTAATTTATCTGTTTATGTATTAAATAGAAAAAAGTGAAACACATAAATAAACATACTTTAAAATAGAATCAACAGAAAAGTAATCTCATGACAAGAGGCAATACTTGCAGCTGTTGTATCTTAAAGGAGGCTTAGAAAGAAGTAAATTGTATAAGTGATAATCAGGAAAAATGAACAAGGAAGAGTTTGATAAATAATCAGGTCCCATTGAAAACAAATGTGGATTTCTCATAGAACAGAAAAAAATTATTGAAGCAAGAGAGGTTGGAATCATTATATTGGAATCACTACATTTACATTTATTAATTTGACTGATGTTTTTGTCCAAAGTGACATACAAATAAATCCTCATCATTCAGTCAATGAAATTATATAATGGTCTATTCATGTTGTGACTTACAACCAAATATTACTATTCAGAACACCTGCCTACAGGTTTGGGCCTGGGTCAAGCAAAAACTGGTTAGATACTCAAACAGGTGACAAATCTTTGAGACTGTCCTCCCGAGAAAAAATACAAGATCAGTTGTTTAAATGCTCCAAAGCAACCTATATTTCCTTTGACATGACAAAAGCCCCTTAATGTAGTAATTAAAGTATTAACTTTAAGCCAAATCACATCTACCTTAACAAAGAACTTATTTTAATCCAAACCATAGCCTTTCCCTTAGCCAAACTAAGTCATTACTAACATCATCACTAACATCACTAACCAACATATAACCAAAGCATTGTCACATCATAAATATATTTGATTATGACATCGTCCTGCTGATAACAATTTCATTCTCATTTTTCCAAAGTTTGCCAAAGTTCAACCACTGAGTACGAGATCATTGTAGAGGCTTAAAACAAATAATGACAGAATTATTTGTCAATATGTGACTCAGGTTACCTCACATCAGTTCACATGAGTAACAGGTTCATGAGGTTAGTTTGGTTAGACCTGTATGATTGTAATATTATGTAACAACCTTCTTCTGAAAACATGAGACAGTCATGAAGGATCATCCCTTCAAATTATGCATGTGATGGATGATTATAATTACTGATCTTTCTCTTAATGGGACAACCAAATTGTACTACATCGAAAAAAACATCTCATTGCATTGCAGCTGTTGTCAATACACTCATTAAACTGATGATACTTTCATTACATTGTATTAAATGTCCATCACGTTACACTTTTCTCCATACATCTTCTAACATCTTCTAACATCCCTGGGAATAAACTTATGATGTAGGAAACTCTAAATCCCATTCTCAACAACATTATCTGTCAATTCAGGTGAGCTGTATCCAGGTGCTTCTCTTTCTCACGCTGTGTTCTGTAATGCAAACACTCCCAGCTGAAATTCGCTCAGCCTTTCTGTAAACCCACAGAGACTCAACCCGCTCCCCAAACAAGTCATTTGCCTAAGCTGCCTGTCAGTCGGTGCATTTGTTTGCACTGATAGTTTAACTCCGCAGGGCACGGAGGATGCTAATTGTGTTGATTTGGAGGGGGTCCCTCAGGTGTGTGTGTGTTTGATGGTGGGGGTGGGGTGTGGGGTGTGGGGGGGCACCTGTAGGAATACACAGGCATGCCTTCAGTTTACACAGAGCCAAGCAGTGAATCACTGGCACACCTTTTCTCTTGATAGGCAAACAGAGGTTGAGGCTTCATGGGGTTAGCATCCTGCAGAGTCTTTCTTAGTTTGATATAATGTTAGTAATTATCTTACCAGTGTGAACCTCATGCCATTAACAAAACAGAGGTGGAGATAGGAGGAGGAAATGTCAGCAGGAGCCTGAGTTTCGGCCTACCTAGTACCTGACATGACAATGTGACTGAATTGGTAAAACCTGGGGCAAACACTAAAGGTTAACATTATATGTAAATGAACAACAGCTGACTAGCTGGCTAGTTTATTAAAACACAGTTTCAGCAAACTAAAGAAAAGGAGGCTCATATTCAAAATCTTAAACTTGTTAAGATATTACTTGAACATCACTAAAACCTTTAAGAGTAGCTTTTCAATTAAGGTTTCTCTCACCACTTTGACAAACACAAAGCAGAAAGCTGGCCTGAAAACAAAGTTCCTTTAAAACAATACCTCTCTTTACCCTGCCCCCTTTGAAAATGGCCCAAATCGCAGCACCTAAAAAAAACAACAAAAAACCCCACAAAAAAGCATCTGACACATAATATCAAAAGGGCCATTTTCTTAGATTCTGGAGGGACTGACACCAGTGTTGGCTGCAGTGGTCAGTGGCCATTCGAGTGGTCAGCGTGGAGAATTCCCAGTGCTCCATCATTCTGATGGCTGTGTCCAATTGCATTATACCAGAGCAGCAGGTAGCCCTAGCTGCTGGGGTCGCAGCTCTGACAGCCTCGCCCCATTGGCCCAGGGGCTTCGGCTAAGGTTCATGGGTCAGGGCCTTATCCGGACACAGGCTTGGCTCCTGGCCATTGGGTCGAGCTGGTCTGTGGTGGGGAGCAACGGTGCTCAGAAGAATGATTTATAGACGCACCGGATGGAGAGAATGCTAAGAGGCTGCACTTAAATCTGGCCAGGGATTCTCTTAAAGTTTCTCTAAAGGCACAATATGTTCAAGGTTTGCCTGTTCCCCACCATCAGCGCTTGATTTGAACTTTTTGACTTGAGCTGTCAGTTCTTTAAGACTTTTTTAAAATGCATTTCACAAATCGGACGCCATTGAGTCATCTTGTATTTTTCCTCTGCATATGTTTCCCCTGAAACCTTCTGCTAATGAACAAAACCTGGCCTAGCTCACATCTTTAAAAATGTGGTTTCTAAACTATCTGTTGCCAAAAGTAAAAGACGAGCTTGATCTGTCATTCTGTCGCGAACTGTTTATCGCTTGCCAACCTATTTAAGTGATTCCATCAAGCTGGGACACTTCAGAAGTAGGTTTACAGCTTCACAAGTTTTTTGGTCATGGAAGGCAGGCAAGCTCTGATTGCCCTGAAGGGCGTTTTGTTCTTGTTAGGGTATTGTGAACAGATGGACTTCATACCCACTCGCCCAAATCAAAGATGGCATTTGTTTTTCATGTTGGGTGATTTTAGGGCTACATGGACGATACAAACAAAGCCTTTTTTTTAAATAATCTCACAAAAATCAAATCAAGAGAGACATCATGCTATCCAGGATTTGCAGATGACTCACTTTAGCCTCATTTGGTTAAAGCAAGAGAGCATAATGGAAGAATTTGTTAAGAAAACCAATATTCAAAAGTCAGAAATTATGAGCACAAACAGCTATATGCTTTGTATCATCACACAAAGTAAACATTTGGCAGCAGCATCATAAAGCATCAAGGGGAACAGCTGGCTGGCTGGCTTGCATTGCCAAATATGTAAACCATGGAGCGAACAAACTACGTAATTCAATATAGCCACAAGGGCAAACTATTGGGCGACATTTCCCGCATTAAAGGAGTCATAAACCATCCCGTGACTGGAGGAATGGCCCAGCATGTGGTTCATTTTTGGGGGACAAACTCAAAGGTCAGGCGGTAATCCACGGGAGTTTGTGAACGTATTCTCTTGGCAGAATCACCAGCTGCCACTTGCACGTGGGTGGACAGTTTGTCTCTGTTGGCCTACAGAGCTGAGGCCTATGGCCATGAAACCATCCTGCCCTTTCAGCTAATTGTTTGTGGGTTGCTTTTAAATTTATTGACAGTCTTGGTGATATAGTGCTTCTATTGTGTCCTTAGCCTATTGTGAACAGCATTAACTGTGGCTCCTGCTTCCCTGCACTTGTGCTCTATAGCTGACCGGGGGCCAGGGAGCAGTGTGGTGCCCAGCGGGAGTGCCCTCTCCGTGGGCAGGAGAGGAGACCTTTACAGGTGCCTCAGCTCTTCTCTTAGCAACGCCCTGCTGCTGAAAATTTGTTGTCCCCCTGTGGGTGTCTTTCTGAGACTGTCAGCTGTGGGGCCCCTGATGGGAGATTTGTTGATATGATAACTCGATTAGGCCCCAGAATGGATGACATGGTGCCACAGAGCAAGTCTGCAGCTCCCAGGGAGGTGCTGACTCCTCTCCTTAACCTCTCCTCAGGAGACCGGTGTTCTGCACAAGCCAGGCATGTGGCTCCCAAAAGCCCTTGCTGAGCCTCTGGTAATCAGTCTCCCTGGCACAATGGTGCAGTTCACTAACCAAGCAAAGAATCATGATCCTTTTAATAATTTAAGTATAGAGACAGTATGAGACTAGAGGACTTCACACAAAAGAAAATTCACTAATTAAGAGAGCTGAATGTGAAAAGTTCCTTATTATGTGGATTTTACTTCAGGATTTATCATCCAAGCCGGCCTCTGTATTTTATACCTTATTTTCCTAATTGGCCAAGGCACCATTTCCCAATTAACTCTAAAATTGGTTGATGATTGCCCTAAATTGGCACCAGATATCAGCATACAGATTAAGCAGGAGTTGAAGATAAAGTTATGGACTCAGTAAATTGGTAATTAATTTTAAGCCATCAAAGCATGGCTATTTTGGTCGCTGGGGGAGGGATATGGATTGAATCCCAGGTAGTCAGACTGGTATTATCAAGTAAGACTCTAAGGATACATTAATGTGCTCTCAACACTGCTCCACTTCCGGAGTAATCTCAGCTCAGCGGTGTCAGCCAGGCTTGCATTATAAACTCTTTTACCCAGTGGTTAAGTTGGAGACTGAAGGTGGATTTAAATCAAAAGAGCTTCTCCCTTGACGTGGCTGCTAAAAGCGCTGGCATATCCGCCCAGGTGTAACAGGGTCAATCAGTAACCACTGGAGAGTTAATTAGAGATAAAGTGTATGTTAATGGCAAGTCCTCTCTTCACTCACACATTCCAACACGCCCGACTTGTACACAAAGTCTGTTTGCTGACGGGTTGTTTGCCTCTGTAAAATACCCAAACTTCTTAAGACTTATCCCACAAAAAGTCTAGGTAAAACAGTCATTAAAAAGATATGTTCCTACTTATCCATTGTCTCCTGACATCCCAAAATTACAGCAGAAAGCTACATAAAGTGATGCTTTGGTCTTCAGACAATAGCAACAAAGTTTTTTGTCATAACTAATCAGTGAAAGCTAACAATGTGACTTACAGCTAACAGTTCAGGTCTGGAAGATCAGAGGACAAACTCACTAAAAAAAACCTTTAACTAGGAAAAAATAAAAGAAACCTCAGGAAGAGCAACAGAGGAGGGATCCTCTCCCAGGACAGACAGACGTGCAATAGATGCTATGTGTACAGAGAAGAACACAAATTACAGAATACATGGCAAGAGCGCTCTCCAGCTGTCCTCTCACATACACATAGTGGACAAACACACACACAGACACACACACAGACACACAGACACACACACACACACACACCTCCCGCCTTGCCTCTAGTCAGTGCGACAAAGCTGGGCAGTGGCTCAGACAGGATGTAGCACATGTGTATCATATTAGGCAGACCTTCCCAGCCGGCAGGACCGTAGGTGATATTAGATCTACAGCTGGCCTGCTCCCTCTGTCTCTCTGAGCTGCTGCCGAGCCTCCAGCCACCTCAGACTGATATTTCACACATCCCTCCGCCCGTCTCGCAGCCGCAGTCACAGGTGGGAATGCCTTCACGCAGACCGACAACAAGAGAGCCTGTTGTAATGAGTATGTGTGTGTTTTTCCCCATGGAGGAATCACAGACAGGGGAAGCTATTCAGCGTGCCCCACCAGGTCAGGCCAAAGATGTGGAAGGGCTGACCCGACATGGCCCACATCAAAGCCCAGCGGACACAAATCGGAGCAGGAGAGTTCAGAGGTACGTTTCTGTGTAGGGAAAGTGAGCAGCTCTGTGTTTATCCATGGTAGAGAGACCCTGGAGAATGTCACTGAGTGCCAGCTGGTCACTCCTGAGTGACTGCAGGAAGTAGCGGATTGATGCTTGCCATCTGTCCACATCTAGGGTGAACATGGGAAGAAGCACTGATGTATTCTCTCCTTATAAACACGTGATGTGTGATAATCTCACAGGTGAGCTTGAAATACTAGACTTCTGTGTTGGACATTTGTCAGACAACAGACAAGATATATCCAACAAAACGAGGACAAAGCACGCACTCAAGTGATGAGGATACATACTTTATATTCTCATTTGTGCCATAAAACATCTATAAACATGTTTTCCACTCCTTATTTTCCATCCCTGTCTTTATAAAGAGGAGGCTGGAAAAGGCATCACCAGATGATCCATACTGTCCCTGACTAATTAGGAGATTCTGCTCGTGGAGATATGAAACACAAGGTATTGATTTGTAACCGTGACCCCAGGCTTTGAATGGAGTTGAATGTCAGACAATGACTGGTTAATGTGTTCTGGTTATCAAAGGTCACAGATGTAAAAGCGGGGAAAACAGTGATCTGGTCAGTGAGGGCGAGTGAGGGCCCCTGATGCCCCGGAGAGGTCGACAGAGACAAGCAAGATTCGTGTGAAAATAAATAATTCACTGTAATCATTCAATAAATCTAAACATGACACCTGTCTTACTGCACTTGAATAAATACTGAGCTGTAAAACTGTTACACTCTTACACAACTGTTACTACAACTGTTTAAGTTATACTAACCCTATCATTTTAAACTACAGAGTATAAGATCCAAGTAACCAAGTGTACAGGGAGTGTCTCGTGGAGGAATATAATTATGTGTGATATTGACTTGAGTGCAAAAGATTAAAAAACATATGATCCTAACACATAAACAGTAATAGAGAGATAAAGTCATGACATCACATGACAGCTTACCTCTGCTCCACAAGCTTCTGTAACTAAATGTAGTCTATCACTTGTTTCTTTCATCAGTCTTTCTGAACCCTCTGAAAATGAAGGTTTACTTTCCATATTCAAAGACAAATTGGCACCCACTACAGTGCTCGCTGTTATGAATTTACAGTCATACAAAGATAACTGTGTGAGCATACAAAAGACTACAGATCACATGAGAATTTACCAGCAGGGCAGTATGGGTATTTACGTCATCATAACTTGACTTTGTCCATATCCATAAAATTCAACACCATGCTCTCCTCTAAAGTTTTTTTTTTTTTTTTCAGATTGCTCGCCATAATTTACTTTGACAGAACTATACTGTTCAGTCTAAACTGGTCTAAATTTTCCACTGCCTCTCGACCTCTGGACTTGCCTCTTCTGTCAAGAAATGCTGTTTAACCATCAGTGTCAAAGGCTCATGGAAAATGAGGTTTGTTAAAGGCTGCTTAAAACAGAAACAACAATTGTTAATTTCCTTTGTTACCATATGTATCTAAATATAGGAATTGAACAAAATACTGTTAAGAAGGCTATGTTTTACAGCTTGACTTTTAGTAAAATATGCTACTACAAAAATCAATGGGATTGTGTTTCACTTCAGCTCTCTACAACACAATTTCTGAACGACATCAGCTATATCAAAACTGGAGAACCACAGCTCAAAAACTGAAAAAGGCACATTATTCGAGAGTAACCAGGGAAATGGCAAACAACAGAGATATAGTAAAACTGTAATCATTTCCCTAGTTTACTTGAGCCTCCATGCAGACTGGAGCCCTCAGCATGCTGCTTAGTTCATCAGCCGAGCTGTGGTGCATTAATTAGAACAAATTCATTTCACATAAGTATGAAAGGCACTGTCACCACCCTCCTACTCCTCGCTGGAACACTTGCTGTCATTTTCTCACAGACTCAGGCTCACCACACTTCAGCTTGTGGTGTCATGAGTGACGCAAGGAGGGATGTCGTCAATTAACTGTGGCCACTTGAAAGATGAGATGACTCAAAATATTATTTTCTTGCCTATTTCCACAAAAGGAGCAGTGCTGACATTGAGGGTTAAGTACATCTGAGATCTAGAAACTACATAACATAAAAAAGAAAAAGAAAAAACAACTCAGTGCCACTGGCGTGAAAATCCAAATGCATGGGTTCTAGTATGCCCAAGATAACGTGAAATTTAATTCCTTCAATCACCACAGAAATTACTGAATAACTAAGTGCAGCTGTAACAGAAGCAGGACAAAAATGTGCCCAGCAGGACAGCTGCTATTAATATGAAGGAACCTGTGCTATGTTAACTATTAAATTGACAAGTTTACAAATGTTGGCAGTTTACACATCTGCAAAATCATCAAGAGCCTGTGCAACACATGAATATACATGACTAAAATGTAATATGTTGTATGCAAATACTCATCACAATAACAAATGTCACTCAATCACTACGGTTTGAGTGGATTGGCAGCTGAGAATATTTCCTTTTGTGGCTCCTATTAGGATTCAGTACTGGGCCTTTAACTCACCCTGAAATCAACTTTATGTCTCCAGATTGAAATCAAGACACTCCAATCCCCTCACACTGATCTCACACATACACATGTACTGTCTTATGACAGGAGCAGTATCTTACACAGCTCATCCAGACTTCAAATATGAGAAACTGAAAATCAGTTTGGGAAGCGAACACTACAGTATTTTTATCGTGCTGTTTAAACTAAGTATCCAAACACAGCCAAGAGCAGTACCAGACTGTATATTGTGTACACATCCTAAACATATCATTTGAAAAACTTGTTTTTGAGTATTTCAAATGAGTCTGAAGAGCTGAAGAAAGTTCTCTTAGCAATTTGAACATCGAAATCTTTAAATAAAATAAATGTAAATGTTTTAACCAGTTTGAGCTAGGTTTTGATAGCTTAGGCCAGCCACCAGCTGATAACCAGTTAAACCAGTTTCACCAAGCTGACTCAGCGGGTAAATCCAGCAAGATCAGCTAAGGTTTGAAGCTCGTTCCACCTGGATTTTTGCAGCATATAAGAGGAAGGAGCAGACCCCAGCACTACCTGCTAGCTTGGTTTGCACGGTGCATTTATATCGTGTGTTTAATTGCAATCATGCTAATGCTAATTTTCGCTAGCGAAAAACAAGCCTAAAACCATCCAAACTAAATGTACTTACCAGAAAAACTGAACAGCCGACTCACTAGAGGGTGGTTTAGTATATCCAAACTCCAAACAAGACTTTTTTAGACTATCAAAATGTTACCATTAACCTTCATGAATTGAATACACTGTCGACTGATTTTGATCGTCTAAAATAATCAATGCTTCCGCCATGTTTACGTTACGTTATCAACGTTATCGCCGTGGTAGTAATTACAAGGTAGCCATGCTCTAAAGCACCCCCTGGATTATCCTCTTTTTTACTCTAAATGGGACATAATTCATACAATGAACATCATGCTGTGGTGAAGAAGCTTGATACTAGCTATTGAGACCATAAACTCATTGGAAAAAATGTTGAGGTCATACATCAAGTAAGGAGTAGGGTCATTTTCTCATACACGTTTATACAAACGGACTTCCTCGTACAACCACTGGAGTCGCCTCCTGCCGGCCATTAGAGAGAATGCAGGTTTAACACTTCTACATTTGCTTCACTCCACAGACCAGCAGCTACCTACCTGGTCCAAACCTCACCTGTGGTCATGACTCATGAGCTACAGGCGGTGGCAGTAGTGAAGATAAAAGCAGCTGTGTGAGCATGCTGGAAGAATCTTGCATATAAACAGTCTTGGCATTTTTCCCAATCAGCACACACGGTTTAACTCAAAGGAATTCTGTTACTAATACAGGCAATACCATAGGTGTTTCTTAAGTATAAAAATGCTAGAAGCTACTGCTGTGGCAGTCACATGCACACATGCTCTACCTCCCAGATGCTCTAGTTCAGTTTAATCAAGGGAAATCAATTCTGTCTTTCTCACACATAGATTATACTATATACATATGTAGGCCTGGGACAAAGAGGGCCAATTACACTGCGCTGAAACCAACTGTCTTAGGCACGCACAGCTCCACTCTAAGTGCACATCACAGTGTAAAACTGTGGTTTTCCAAGAATCACTGTAATGTGTCATACTCTGACACTCCAGCCAAATATAAACTAAACCATCTTCCTGCTTATCTGTCTCCATTATGGTCCCTTTTATTAATGTGACCCGATTGAGTCATTTCAAAGCTGTATAAATGAATTTAGCAATTCATATCATCTATCAAAGACATTTTAGAAGTGGGCTGGCTCTTATTTAATGTTCACATGGAAGAAACAGCAATGGAACAGAACTACCTAATCACACACAGACGATAACACATTTCTTCATGGTGCCGCTTTAAAGGAACCCCCAAAAAGCCCCGAATCTAACCCACCAACACAACCCACCAAGCAGAAAGTGCGCAACATTGCAGAATGCTGAATTAAAGACAAATGCTTCTTTTCAGTATTTAGATGAAAAACAAAATATGATGATCTGTACTTCAAACAAGTCAGGCCAAGACATTAACAAAAGAACAAATTCCTGTCTGAGAAGATGAATAATTTTTAAAACCAAAGGATGGATTTTCTGTGTGCGCATCCCAGATGAGGGGTCAGACAAGTTAAGGCTTGTCCTAAAACGGACACATGTTCTCCATTGTCAAGCTGACTTCTTTCCCAGCCAGGAGATCAATGCGACCTGTCAGAAGTCACCCACTTGCTGTCAGACCTCAGAGTGATGCTTCAGGGGAGTTGGGTTTAGGGGAGGGGAAAGACGAATTATAGTAAGGAATCTCACAGGGCAGTCTGCATTTTTGCATTTTAATTTCAGAGGAGGTGGGGGGTAATGGTTAAGAATCGAGGGCCCCCTGGAGGTCGTGATTGGCTGGAAGCGTCTGCTTGAAGCAAAAATAGGGGGCAGATGAGAGCTGGCAGAAGTGGGACATACAGTATGCAGGCATCTGTTGCTTGTTACAGACACACTTTGTAAATGAATAAATGTGGATTAAAAGGAAACTCTCTACAAGTTGTATGGCTAAAAGATATAAGAGGAAGTTCTTTAGCAACAAATGATCCACCTCAAATTTATGAGGTTAAAATCATACTTATTGTCTATTTGCTCTCTCATAACACATGGTAGTCTTGAGACCCACAACAAAACACCTGAATAATAGTTTTACAGTTCTGACGTCAGTGAATCTGCGGTCAGTTTAAGGTCAGTCTCCAGCAGTAGAGTTGACTCAAGCCACCGCCATCCTGGCTGTCAATCAGTCAGGCCCTGATCTAGTGGCCATATGTGATGTGGTTGGTGTTTGGGTGCAGCAGGTCTGACCGACAGCTGCCCCTCCTTGAGCCCCGGCAACAGCACCTGCTTTGTCTGTCGGCTCGGCTGACACGTGTCCCTCTTTGTGGCCCCATGCGGTTCCCCCACTGTCAGAGCTGAGAGGGGCCTCAACAGGCAAACACATCCAGGGCTTTTACCTAAGGTGCTGACTGACCGACAGAAGCTATGGGTGGGGGGGGGGGGGTTGTTGATGAAGGAAGGATGGAGTTGGAAATGTTGAGTCCTGTAGAGGTTGTGCAGAGGTGAAAAAGAGGTGTGTTAAAGTAGGATGCGGGGAAAAATTCAGATAAACAGATAGATGGTGATTTTCACAGCGTGGAAGGAGAACAAACAAGATAAGCAGGACGACTAATCATCTGTCAACTTTACGGCCTACAACAGATGAGCAGAGCTGCAGCAGAGAGGAGGTGGCGAGGACAGATAGGAGTGATTGGCGGCTGGAGGGGGCGGTGGGCGGGCAGCTGCCGATCACCCAGCCTAGTGAGGCCCCAGGCACACCTGTTCACCTTTGCATAGGGCTGGGTGACACTTTTAATTGGAGGGGTCAGTGCAGAACAGTGTGATGAGTAAAGTAGGATGGGGATGTTGTTGTTCTGCATATAAATGGGCAGCTAACCCCCAATATAGATCACCTGAGTGATAGAAGGGCAGGTCAGTGAATCAAAGGCATTGTTGTGACCTTATGCATTTTATGGTCCTTCTATTCAAATTTGGCTTCTATAATACCAGCTATAAACACACTGAGAAGTAACACCTGTTACTTTGTTTAACTCAGAGCCCTTCATTCTCTTCTCAGACAAGGCCTGTTGATTCCAATTAAAATAACTTGGGCAACT
Source organism: Scomber japonicus (assembly GCF_027409825.1). Taxonomy (NCBI): domain Eukaryota; kingdom Metazoa; phylum Chordata; class Actinopteri; order Scombriformes; family Scombridae; genus Scomber; species Scomber japonicus. Next base: position 19,839,234 of record NC_070584.1, on the reverse strand, counting down.
GCGTTGTTTGTTTATTTTGCATTAGTCATTACACAACACAACTATTCTTATTTAACCAAACTACCATGACTATGACCATGACAGAATATATTGTACATTGCATAAAGATCACATTACAAATACATGTAAGTGCTTTCAGCATTATATAACAATGATATTTTGTAATCTATTAAGATGCATAGCGTAGTACATACATTATGCAACCTATGTCACCTGTTTAATGTAAATATCAAATACAGTACTCATTGTGGATTTCCACCCTGCAGCGTTTCCACTCGGCAGGCAAACTTTCTCATGCTAAACAAAGGAACTCATTCACTGACCGCTGAGCACGGCTGAACAACTGTACAACTGAGTAGGTGTGGGAACATGAACCATCCATCCTGTCCACATCTGCAGCACACTTCCTCCCCCACAGATGAGGCAGCTGTTGTACAGTAAACTGTGCCGTGCGGTTCCCTCCTCGATCACAGCACTTTCCCCATTGTTAGGATGAAAAGCACCGCAGCAGTGGTGGCCCCTGTCCTCAGGAGCAATGCCTGGCTGGAGCTTATTTTGGTTGGGCTTGCCCAAATAAACACACCAAGACCTCGCAGCCGCAGCTGTGTGCCTCTCCCTGGCTGACCTCCTCTCCTGTGACTCCTCCACTCACAGAGAGAAAGAGAGAGAAAACAAGTGAGCGAGAAAGAGACAACTAGCCCGAGCCAAAGCCTGCAGAGGTTAGGAGGGCCAAATGCTGCTTATTATCAGAGTCAGGTCTTTCCCACGCCTGCAGGCCTCGTGTGTGCAGCCGGCGGCGTGCCTGCTTGCCAAAAACTGTTCTCAACTACAAACTCATCTACAGTCATCCTCCCACCAAAGGAGGGGGATGAGGTTTGGTTTCTCACTGCTGGACAGAGAGGAAGGTTTATTCAGCAAGTTTCTGTGCAAAGACCGTGAGGTTTAAAATCAAGAGGGTGAGAGGAATGCAGAACGCCTTTCTTCTTTTAACCTGCTGCTCTCAGAGTGGATGAGAGTGTGAATTTGAAGTTTGACAGCTGAGTAAATTGGACTAATGGACTGAGCATGCTGGAATGAAGGTCACATTGTGCCTGTTCCTATAGACCTACTTATGGGAATAACGCTACAGACTGCTGCCTTGCTGCAAGAAATGAGGGCATGTTGCTGAAAAAACACACCCACATATTGGCATCAAAATTTCATGAATGGATCATCTTGGGCAAAAATATCCCAGAGCTAAATATTTATCCAAATTAGATTTTAAAAAATGGCATTAATACAGACATGTAGCAATAAGTAAGTATTAAATTGACCTTATTGTGTGTGTGTTGCATATGAGAACAATTTGCAGATGGGTATATTATACTATATAATGTGATATTATATTATTATATTATAATAATAAAGCTCCAATAATAACTAGTTAAAGCAGTTGAAGTTTTAGTTACTTATTTGTCAACAATGCTTAATAATAATAATGATAATAATAATAATAATAATAATAATAATAATAATAATTATTATTATTATTATTATATTTTCAGGCAATTTGATGCTTAAATGTATTTAAAACTTGTTCAGATTTTAGATTATTTTTTAAAAATCTGTATTAATTGTAAGTTAATGTGTCACTGAGTTTTTTTATGTAGATACTATTAGGTCAGTTTGTATAATTCAGGATATCAAGCCTCCCATCCACCTACAGAGTAAAACACCCACAGTCACCCACTGAATTCCTCCTATAGACAAACCCACACACACCCATCACCTCCTACACACGTCCACTCACACAAACACCCACGCACACACATCCATCAACATTAATGAATGCACAATCACCCACCCAGTAACTCCCACACACACAAACAGTCACACCGACTCATTCCCCAACAAATACAACAGCAGCCCAGGCCCTCCTACACACAGGCACACACACTCACACCCTCTTTACCCCCTGCCTTGCTCCGTTTGCACCGTCAGCCTAATGCAGAGCTGAGTCAGCAATCACCCGTTGGTATGTGTGTGTGGAAGAGCCTGCAGCCTCTCCAGGAGCACTGTGGTGAAGGAGGGAAGAGGAGGGACAGATGGGCTGACAGAGAGCTCCTGGGCAGGTAGTCAGCCCCAGAATGTGGGGGTGTCTTCGGGGGGTCTTGCCAGGGATGAATGGCCTATAAATGCCCCCCGCCCACACACTGAGAGTATTCAAAGGGGGGCTATTGTCACTAAAGACTCCCCTCCATACAGACCTCCTCCTCCTCCTCCTCCTCCCACTCTTTATGCTGAGTGGGTGCATCACATGGAGATCACCACCTAGAAACACACCTGCAGGAATGCACAAGAATGAATATGTAGCATGTCAGCAAATGGACCGACATCTGTTATGTGAAGACACATGGCCTTCTTCAGTGAATATGAATGACATCGCTCTAAATTTCCCACTGAATTAATGGGATTTTAGTAGTGCTTTTTGCAGCAAAAACAACACCTTATATGTTGAGTACCTGCCAGGACATGACCCATCGCTACAACTGGTACTTAAGTCGCTTTTAACTCATGCCAGACTGTGCCCTTTTAGCAGCAACCTGGGCAGCCTGAGTTAAGCCCAGAGAAAATAATTGAAGCCAGAAATAAAAAGGTTCACTGATAGAGCAGAAAGAGACAGTCAGAAGTTTGGGAGAAAGTTGAGACTGGGCATTAAATCTCTAGTCCCTTATTCTGTCAGCGCCACCACCGCCACCACAGAGCCACGTCAAAAAATTACACAGCAGCTCTAGCTAGCAGGCAATTACAGAGTGGGGTCTATGAGTGAGGCCTGTGTAGGACTGGCTGGCACTCTCTTCACTGACAGGTACTCACAATTTACAGCACAGGGTTCATTTTCAGATGAACTCAGTCCAAGAGCTCGGCGCAGTCCCAAGGCCACTTTTCTGTTTCTTATGGTCATAATTACAATAAATATAATCATTCAGGCCCAAATTGCTGGTTAATGTCTGTGGTTGTACTTAAACGATGAGTGCTAGGAAGAGCAAGCAACAGGAAGGCTGAGAGGTTGTGAGAAACCCGTAGAGAAGGAGGGAAGAGATAAAGGTTGTGATTGCCAGGGACTCCGTCTGGCCTCAGTGGCGAGCCTGATGGCGCAGTGTCAGTGTTGTTGTGTGGGTGTGTGTTCAGGAGCGGTTTCAGCCCAGACGGACGTGACACACACATTCAAACGCGTGTCAGGAGGCCACCCACGCCTGAGACCGGGAGAGTGCCAGGCCCTGACACACGGAGCGTGGTGAAGCGACATGTTCGTCAAGAGACGGATCAGTGCTTCCTTGCCACATCAGTCACTATCTCTTTCAGTCATGTCTCACTCTTCCCTTTTACTCCTGCTTGACACCTAACCTTCCTCATGATCGGAATATGTAAAACTAATCATTTGTGTTTCAGATGAACACAGAATAACCTCAATACAAATCTGTCTTCTGAGGGATGTATTACTGGCAATAAATGGCAGAGTTAAATGACAAATATCTGACCCCCTCAGAGTATCATTTTATATTCCTAAAGTAGATGATAGGAGGCTCTCGTGTCCAACAATGTCATTCCGTATCGTTTACAATAACATCACACAGAAGAGCTCATTTTTCACATTTAATAACTTCAGACAAAGCCCAGATGTAAAGACAGTGCCAGTGACTGATATTGCCAAGACTTGGTAATTTATTCTCGTCCAGATCCCTCGTCTCAACAGTACCTACAACTGTGGACTGACAGGCCTCCCTCCTAAATGTTCCCTGTGGTTTCTCTTGGGGTACTCAAGACCTCATGCAAATGCTTAATCACCTCACTTTACTGTTTGTCCCAACTGGCAAAGTAAACAAAAGGCACACTTGGGCAGGCGTCTTAAACAAGCTGAGGAGTGTAGGAGGTTTCCAGAAATAAACCACAGCATGCAGTAAAATCACAGCGGAGGGAGGGTCAAGTGTGCCAGATTTCAAAGGGAACCCATAAAAAGACACAATCTGGTTTTCACATTTTGACGAAGGAGGCAAAACGTGGCTGAGATATCATGCCACTGCCGTTTCCAGGGAAGGGTGCTATCGCCAACACTTACTGCAACTCAATCTCTGTTCATGCGTGGGGATTTACGGCTATTGTTAAATCAGCGGCTCTCAAACTCGCAGTCAAAACCCAAAATGATGACGGATTTCATTTCTACCAGTCACTACAGCAGCAGATTTACTAATTTTCATGTCTCAGAAAGGAGAAAAGGCAGCAATCATTTGAATTGCCTGTTACTTGGTTGATATGGAAACCTTGCATTTTCTTCTGTATGATGTCCAAGTATTATTTCACCTGTAACAACAACCATCTGTGCCGTCAGATCATCAGTCACTCTCCCTAACATGCCTTCATTTAACGGTCTCTGGACACCTCACATCATAGTCTACTGCATGTACACTTGCTTTCTCTCTCCTGGACCATCTATGAGACCTCAGCAGCACACCAAATAGGATAATCCCTTGTCAACATGTTACTGATCCCGGGATTGGGCTGCCCTTGGGCCCTGATCTCCTTTCTGCCTTCCTCCTTCCCTCATCATTGGGTCCCTCAGGCTGACATGGGCCCTGACAAAGCCCTAATCCGTCACCTCCTGTCAGGGAAGGCCGCACTGCAACACCCCCCTCATGGGCCAGCATTAGCCTAATCTACTGGGCCAGGGCTCCATGAGAAAAGAGCACCCACACAGCTTCACACCGGTTCTGTTTACTCGTCCCATCTGAGTCAACAAACTCCCCAGAAAAAAGGGGCATACCATGAAGCCCATGGGCCTATCCTGAACTGTCCACTGCACCCACCAGCAGAGGAGGCTTTACCTTGGGTGGTGATGCAGTCTGTCAGGCTTTAGGTCTGTCTGGAAGGCCTCTGGTGTGGTAATGTAATCCCTGGAGTAAACACAGACCTCCTGACTTCAGAAGGGTGTAGCCTACTGTGGATGCCTCCCTCAAGGGGAAAAGTACACTTTGATGATGGTCCACATCTGTGAACTGACAGTGAAATGCATATCCTTCAGGGTACATACTGTACACATGAAATGCATACAACAAATAATGATAGTCACAGGGGGGAAACAGGAATATACATATTCACTGTCAAAGCGGTGCAGACACTATTTGGTTTCAACAAATAGCCAAAAGCACTTAGTTTAGTGTTTTCAAACAAGTTTTTGGAAACAAATATAATAAAAGGGCAACAGTAAAGTTTGTATAATGTTTGCTGGAAAGATAACTTGGTTGAGCTGACATGTTTGTAAGTTGTCTCACAGCTAGAGCACAAGAAATTCGCAACAAATCTGATTTTTTTGGTAAAAATGTATATGGGTATAATAGATAGCAACTCACAACTCTACAAAATGATTTAATTTTGGTCTGAAACGTCAACAGGGATAATTAATTAGGCTGTCAGTAATTGCTGTCCATCTGATGTTAATGTTTGTGAGCCAATCAATGTTTTGGATTAATGTTTAAGGTGTGTGTGTGTGTGTGTGTTTTATTCATTACATTTATAAAATACATAAATAGTATATATACTATTACATGCAGACGACCCCAAATTGCTCTGATAGGGAGAAGCTACCTCTCTTCTCTTCATGCAAGTTTCAGTGACCATTCACAGAGCCGTTGAGACAACACTTCCCTCTAGTGGCTGAGACATGAACAATTACTCGGTGTAAGAATCTAATGGCTGGATGTTGAGAAAATGAAGACAGTAATTGAATTCAAATTTGAAGGATACACTTTCAGTTAATTAGCAAGTGGATTAAAAAATGACACATTTTATAATAAGGTATGGAGTGTGAATAGGCTCAGTTTGAATCGGCAAATTCTTCACTGATGACCTTTGACAATGTTACAGACAGTTCAGGCTTTTTCATTTGTTATTTAACCTAACAGTTTTTTCTGCCATGTAATGTAAAACTTTAACCACAATCTGCTGCTAAAATAATCTTATCATCACTTTTGTTTAATTTGGAAATTATAGTCTGACATCATATTTGAGAGGCTTTTGCACACACACACTGTATGGATGAAACTCCCAGTAGATGTTTATCACACTTAAATAGTAAAACCAAACTGAAGTTCATACAAAAAAACTCTTTTTACTACTCTTTTTAGTACTCACATTCTGAGAGACCTTTTTTAGGTCTGCACATAAACTTAAACCAAAATAACTAACCAATATTAAGGGAAATGAGTCATAAAGAGGGAAAGATTGTGTAAAAGAGAAAAATTAATATACGCAGAGATGGAAATATTTATTCAACAGTAGCTATGGCAAAAGAAATAAATAGTACATTGATGAATTCCAAACTTGTGTTGAAGGATATAATAACTACACTTGTTAAATTCAAAATAATTACTAGATTTTATTGGACTCCCTCAAAATTATTTAGACTCAATATGAGAGATAATACCAAAAGCAGCCAAGAGAAATAACTAGTCAAACACTGATAATAAAAATAAAAGATTGGAGGATTTTAGACATTCACCGATTTACAGATATTATAGGAACATTTCTTTGCACAGTATTTCATTTTATTGTCACCAAAATGCACTTGTAGAATTGATTCATTTGGCTGCAAATTTACCCTAGACCCTGGTGAAAGCAGTGCTGATGCACTCAGTAAACATTCCCAGAGGAGAGGAGAAAACACACCTGAGCCCGGAGGTGTGTAAGCCACGTGCAGGGGGAACTGAACCGAGGTGTTATTTTCCTTAACACTGACTCCCTGGATGGCTTGTCCCTTCTCTCCTTTCCAGCATGCTTGAGTTACCATCCCTTCTCCTGGCAGGTCTCCCTTTATCCCAAACCTAAGTGATGAGCACATATCCCTAAGGGCTCATCCGCACAGAGTTTCACATTCTCTGCAACACATATTGTCTGGCCTGAGATGAACAGACAAGGAATTCTGGCAGGAAAAGGGAGTTATTCTGCCTGAAGGGGGAGAGGGAGCTGGTAGTGGGATATTTCAGGATCTCCTGGGGCTTTGTTGGCATCCTGTACGGCTTTGTTATCAGCTCCAGTGGGGAATTAGGGGATATTCATGGGGAATCCTGGACTGAGGGTGGGGTGGACTTGGCAGTAAAATGTACAAGTAAAATGTGCATTTGATTTGTGTTGAGTGTATGGGGTTGTTATAGTTTTATTGGTTACATCAGGGTTTTTTATAACATTGTGAAATATGCTTTTAATTTCAGTAGAATTTCAGTTTGAGTGACACTTTTTATTATTCAGTGATAATAGAAAAAATATGTGCCTTTTGCTCAACTTTGACCCATGATGCTGGACATCTGGAGACTTTTCACACTAGTACTCTTATTGAGTAACTATTTAAACTTTTCAGCAATTCCACTTTCATTATATATTTTATATTGACAATGACAATCAGGGGATTTTCCATTTAAGTTTTAATGTTCCATTTAAAATTGTTTTGTGGCCAAGTGATAGAGGCATGACATATCTTTAACAAAGACTACTGACATATAAGTAGATCGGAGATATAATCCCTCCAATGTGTCATAGCAGCAAAGAGGCAGTCTTACTAGGTGTCCAGATAACCTCATCTGGCCCCTCTTAGTGTGAGTGAGCAGAAGATTGATACTGAAGCGATGCTGAGAAACCTCATTTCAGCCACTTGCATATGTAATCTTGGTTTTTGAGTCACTGCCTGAAGCTTGTGATAAAACATAAAGGTTGGAGCAAAGATTAAAACAACATTAGAGAGTTTAGCTTTACAACTCAACTCTTTTACCTACTGTCTTATTTAAATACTTTTGTATTAACTACTCAATCTTACTTTCAGCATCATCTAACTATCAAAAGTGGTCATTCTCAGTTATTCTTGACACTTAACAATCAGACTCCTTCCACAAACTTAACCAATAACACTGTTTAATCTTTGTCATCTTATACCAACATTGAAGTTTATTTGGTTAACCTGATACTGCACCTAAAAAGTCAGTATCAGAGATTGAAATAAAACTAATAATCAATAAAAGTCAAGTCAAGTTCAAATTAAGACACAAAAACTTACTAAAGAGCAAAATCATTAGTATAAATTTAGTCTTGACATATTGCACAATAGAAATAACTAATGGGCTGAAACAAAACTTTCAATGACACACTTCTCTAAAGCCTTTGCGTCCCAGTTGTTGTACCCTTCAGGGAGCTGTATATCTCCAGTGTTGAGACCTCTTGACCTGTGTGAGTTGCCTCTGCAGCGATCGGTCATTTGAGATGTAGCGAGCCTCTCTGCCTCTCAGCTGCTCCCTGCATCCTGCATCTCCTGGGCTGGTGAATAGACAGCAGCTACATTAAGCCCCTCTGCCCCACAGCACTTTCACCTGCCGAGTAAAGGCAGCCCGGATAATACGGGATCACCTTGCACCGCCTGAAGCTCCATTGAACACACAGTCCAAAGATGAGCTGCTGTGTGAGTGTGTGTGAGGGTATTGTGTGATGGGGCATGTCTGTGCATGTGTGTGAGTAAATTCCATGTGAACCTTTATTTTCTCATTCTGACTGCCAACTTGATCTGAGGACAACCCTTTCCACAGTTGGATGGAGTGCTGTGTCCTTTTCACTGTTGTTCAGAGGAATTTTTCCATTAAGAAACCTGCTCAACTGCCCTAAAATTACTTCACAGACTAAGCTGCCCTTGTCCTCACTTTAATCTAGCCTTTAAAGTCCCTAATCATTATTATAGCACTCCCAGTCTCAATGAAGGCAATAGAAACATAAAGCCTCTCTCAGCAAGCTAGCACAACACTCTAAGACAGCTTCCACTCTGCTCTTTGTGGGGTTTTGGATTATACATTCATTTTTGCTGGACGTGTGGTCAAATTCGTCCCTGGGAAAAGCCCTCAGTATTCCTTCCTTTCATCTCACCCTCATTTTCAGGGTATCTAATGGTCATAATCGAGGCGGCCATGCTGGGTGTGTGTTTGAAGGAGCAGTCAAGGAGCCCCTAATCCCCTCATACACAGTTTGTAGTGGTGGCCCCCAATACAAGAGCTGATTTTGTTGCCGAAACACTGTGAGAGAATGGGGTGGATTTGAGTTTTGGATCGTATAAATACACACACACACACACACACACACACACACACACACACACACACACACACACACACACACACACACACACACACGTACACACACACACACACACACAACACACACAGACATACACAAATTACTCTGGTGGGAATCAACTTCCCAGAATTTCTGATTATAATAACATAACACATAACATTTGAATGCAGGAATCAATTCATGGAATGAAACACAGCAAGGATGCCTTAGAGACAAACTGTGTACTGTACTAATGTGCAATTTATTTATTTGTCATTTTACATGAAAACAATAGTCGTTCCACTGAGGGCAAGTGATTAAAAGTCAGTAGTCACAAAATTCAGTAACTACTTTAAGTACAAAAATCCAGACTTTTCTGCAACAGTCTCAGAAAGTCGATACACATTAATTCAGTTGCACAAAATGAACAGAGCAGGTCTTTACAAATAGTATTATAAAGTCATTTCACTGTCAACTTCATGCATATAAAAATGTAGACCTCATGTGAAGCACTAGAACACTAGCTGATATTGACATCTTATCATTTTCACTTCACTTTACAGTATTCTAGTTTAATATATTTTCTTCTGTGATAAAAACCTATTTGATAGAGTCATAACTGTGAATTAGTGAAGCTATACAGTTGACTTTTGGGAGGATGTTGCCCAGATGAACATCACCAAAGCTTCATTGAGTTATAATTTGGTTAACTATACAGTGATTTTCTGTACTCTCTCCTGACAAAAATGTAATGTTTCAGGCAAATGATACTTCATAAAAAACAATGGCAGCACAGTTATGCTCTTGGATCAACTGAGGCTTCAGCTCTTTTGCTGTTCAGGAGATTACCAGAGTCAAGTGTGGTATAGTTCTCAGCCCCAATGCCCACTCCTCTCCCAGCAAGAGAGACGTACAAAACCAGAGTGAAGATGCTCTCTCAAGCGACCGGCAGTGAAAGAGTAGGGACCCTCACTGCTAAATGCTGGGGGCCCTCTCTATACAGATAGCAACAGGGTGTCTGCCTTCAACCCCCAGTGAGTAAGGTCATCCTCTCCACCAGCACCTGGCTGCTCGGCTGAACAGCCTGTCACTCACAGTGGGATGAAAAAGGAGAGAGAACGGAGAGTATTGTATCAGAAGAGAGGAGAGGACTCCATCCTTTTTTCTAGGTGCAAGATGGGATAGATGTGTGCAGAAGGACAGTAAAGGAAAGTTAAGAAAAGGAAAGCAATGGAAATGAAGAGAAAATGAAAGGATAAGAAAAGAAAAGAGAGGAAAGGAAAGGAAAGGATAGTCTCAGTTTTTAAGTGGACGGATTGGACTGGTTTCAGGGTGGACTGAGTGCATGCATTTGTAAATTTAACGTGCAAAGCCTTCCTCTTTTCTTTTTAGCACATTTGAAACCTCTGAGGTGGGCTTACCAGCTGAGGGGCTTGTACACCCCAACAGCCCCCTCACCCTCCTCAGCTTCCCCTGTTTCTCCCACTTCCCGTGTCGCCATGTCTGTCCGTCCCGTGGGGCTGCAGGTTTCTGGTCCAGCAGCCTGGGACAAGGCCACCATTAACTGCAGGGCTGTGCAGAGGGCACGTGGGACAAAGGGCCCAACACGTTGTCCCTGCCCTCAGACAAGGCCTGAAACAAATGTTACAGGGCTGGCGCAGAATGGAATCATCCGGCCGGTGTCACTGAATACATTTACCTACCTCAGAGCCCTTTCAGACCCATGCTTTGTTTTAGCCCAGGAAGAAGGGAGGGCGTGAATGCAGAGGCGGGAGGAGGTGGGGACTGGGGGGGGGGGGTGGAGTGCAATGAGAAAAAAAAAAACACAGGGAGGGAGGAAGGGAAGGGAGGTGGACGAATTAAATGAACGAAAGAAGCTCCAGGTTTCCACAGTGACGGCCTGAGCTCTGAAAACACCACAGCATTTGTGAGGGATGGGAGGAGGTGTGTGTGTGTGTGTGTGTGTCCGTCTTCCCCCCACATGGACGCCAGGAGGTCTTGTTGATTGTTGTGTTTTGTTTTTCTTTTGGCCTCCTGCTCCCTTTTCTCCTGCTTTGTCTCTGCCTATCCTTCCTGGGGTCTTTTTAGGCTAATTGGAGACCTGGAGAGCAGAGCAAACTCCAGACAAGACGTTCTCTAAGCTCTTCGACTCCAGTTTGGTCAAATAATTAACAGTGAGAGAGAAGCATTCGGTCAACAGGAGTGGAAGTCACAAAGTCAGTATGCAGGTCTGAGTGGCTTTCTGTTGTTCCTTGCAAAGTGTTTGACTTAAGTTTGGATTCCTCACAAACACAACAGGCAGGTCTGGAGTGCTCCAGATGATAAAGATCAGGAATTAGTATCAGCTTCACATTCAAAGCTTTGCAATGTTTGACTTAGTTTTAACAGGCAAACAGTTAAAGGGTTTCAGAATTTTGAATGGCTGAACAAAGATGTGGAAGCAGAACGTTCATTCCAAAATACTGCACAAAAGAATAATTTGGTGGCACAAAATGCAGGATTAATAAAACGGTTTTGTTTAGTAAGGAATGCTCCTTAAATAAATTCAGTTTGTTTTATTTAAAACTACAGTACATTTAGTTTGCTGTTAGTAATAATAAGAATGTGAGTTACTTTTCAAGAACTCATGGAAGATACTAAAGTGTTGATTTAATTTATTATTCTATAATACTTTATTAGGTTTCTGAAATTCTACAATCAACTCTGACTGAACTTGAAATCTGAATAGTTATTTCTGTTAAATCTGCACTGCATTCCCTCTGTACAGTATATTGAAATTCAAATGAAGAAAGAGAAGAAACGGTGTCAAAAGTTCACAAAAATGTCTAGCATGTGCCCACCTCTCTCAAATAAAAAAACTTTAAAATGCAAACTCATCCCCTACCCCAACAGAAAGTAATTAGTGTGTCATTTCTCCCATAATCCCTTCAGCTAATCTCCTCCAATCCACTGGGTTTGATTCAGTCATCTTTTCTCTCATATTCTAATCCATTTTGCCTTTGAGTTTTTGTGTGAGTCGCAGCGTGCCGCCCCGCATACAAAGAGCAGTCACTGAGCTATGACATTAAAGGTATTGTTGAGCAGGCCTCGGCCCAGCGGCCCCCTTATATGGGCTCACTGTGCAAGGAAGTACGTGTTTTCATCCTTGTTGTCATGGGGATGAACACACACACACACACACACACACACACACACACACACACACACAAGCACATAGCCGCCTCCCCATTCATCAGCCTCCCCTTGTACTGATTTTAGCTGACATAAATTCATTCTTTTGTGCGGAACATGCTGGCTCGTCTCCCACCATGTAGCAGCTTTCAGCACCTGAACTTTAAAATATGAACCAGGAAACTGTGTTTCTGTATGTAAGGATGGTGCGGGGTGAAATATGCTTTATGAAGGTACAGTATGGCCTGGGGATGAGAGGAAGGTCTTATGTATAACTCAGCCTGTGCCACCACAAACTGCCAGCGCTATTCATCAGGGCTTTCAAGGGAGTCACAGAGGACAGATGAGAAACGGAGCTGACTACAGCGTAGGGTTAAACATGACCTCGGGAAATCACCGGCTGTAACCACACATATTATGTACAGTATATTATCTATAAACTGTATATGGAAACATATGTACATGGTGCAACATGTTCAAGCATTCAGTGAACACCCACGCATACATATGTGCATGTGAACATAGAAAACTATAAGATAGAAGCATGCACTTATAAACACTCATCCTGTGAGTGTGTATATACAGTCACACACTCACATGATTGTATTTAACCTCAGGCTTACTGGGAAAGATTTCCTCCATATTGTAACTTTCTATGGGTGTGGAATTGAGTCAACTTGTCAAATAATAAGTATTGCCATTTACAGTATGAAGATGACATTTGACTTTGCACTAAAATCCAGTCAATATTTTCCATCACTAATGTTTTTTAAGTAAAAGTAGCAACACAACAATTCAAAACTGTCAATTAACAGACAACTAAAGTCCTGCATTCAAAGTTTATAGTAAATGCACTGAAGTAATATAATATTGTTATTTGTAATATTAGTGAAATTTACTTAAGAAACCAAATTAATTGATTAATTAATTGTTATGTTCCAATATCACAAGTCACAAATTTATCTCAAGGGTACAGCATACAACATACTCTATCCTTCATGTCATATCATTATTCTCCATCCCATTTCATTAGGAACCATTCTCTACATTCAGAAAAAATTCAGTATTCATTTTCTACAAAAAGTAGAAAAGAGTCACACTACGGTCGGTGGATTATTATGATTTATTATTTTGTAGCATCTCTATGAGTGGGTGATTTGGCTGAACTAACCCTTTAATGTTAGTTGACATTATATACACAGAGCCTTGTCCTAGTTCTCGACTCTGAAAGTTATAACTAGTGTATACATTATCCATCTGCCTCTTAAGCTGTCACTGTTATTATCACATCCCTTCTCACTGCTCCTCATGGTCTCCTCTCTCTGTCTGTCTCACTGTCTCAGGCTTCATCTAACCTGTCTGCCACTGTCTCAGAATCAACAAAGAGATGTGTTTGCTATACATTCACCACAGCCATATGTCAAAAAGTGGGGTCCTATTGTAGCACGAGACACCTCTTTCAAATGTCCATGCTGGCTAATTGAGTTTGTCTATGAAGCGTTCATTCACTGTCAGACGTTTGACACAGGAGAGAGCTGCGTTTGAGACAAGCCAAGTCCTCCCTCGTCAATCTTTCCTGAAAGTCAACACTGGGCCAGACATGCACGCACATGCACAGAAATACACACACTACAATACAGCGCCGAGGGGTCTGGGACATCCCGCAGACAGCATCCTGTTCCCGCTCAATGGCTCTTGTGTCACAAAGGACAATTTGGCTTCTCTCCGTCCAGGCTACCTGCGTGGGATCTGAATGCCTCCCTGACTGACTTGTGGCCTCAGGTTTTTGTGTTTTGTTTAGGGAACGTCTCTTCCCTCTTCCCTCTCTCCTCCTCCCTCACTCCCTCTCTTCTCTTTCTCTTCGTCTCAAGTGGTCTGCAGAGGGTATCCTGGGAACCTGGCTGGCTGCCCCGCTGACAGCACCCCCTCTCCCCACACACACACACACACACACACACACACCCATCCCTTTAAGACAGACCCTCTGAATTAGCACTTATTAGTCCACTGTCTGACACCCGGACTGGCCACTCACTGACGTGCACACACTTTACATATACACAATGACATATAGAATACACACATTAACACACATGGACACTGGCATGCCAATACACACACACACACACACACACACACACACACACACACACACACACACACACACACACACACACACACGCACACACACACAGTCCTGACAATGGCAGAGCTTAATAAGCAGTTTGCCAGAGAGAGGGCAAGAGGCATGGGAAGAGAGCAATTTGCCAAAGTGAATTTTCAACTGCACAAACAGAGAGAAACACACAGACACATGCACACACACACAGTCTCACAGGCACTCACGCATGCACATGCACATGCACACACATACACACAATGTTATCCATATATTTTCTCCAGGATTAAGACAGGAACAGTCTATTCAGTTTGCATTTACACATTTTTGACTTCTGTTATCTATGGCTCTTGTTCAAAAAGCAGAAAACACTGAAAAGACTGTTAGAGTTATTATGAATGTTTGGATAGCACACTGTGTGTAACACTTGTTGTGTGTACAGTTACTGTCTGTAACAAGAATGTATAAATGATATGCCCCCATCTATACATCTATACATATACATTGCCTGGCCAAAAAAAAGTCGCCACCAAAAAAAAAAGGTCACACACTCTAATTTTTCATTGGACCGCCTTTAGCTTTGATTATGGCACGCATTCGGTGTGTCACAAGATTATTTCCGTCCAGTGTTGCATTAATTTTTCATCAAGATCTTGTATTGATGATGAGAGAGTCGGACCACTGCGCAAAGCCTTCTCCAGCACATCCCAAAGATTCTCAATGGGGTGAAGGTCTGGACTCTGTGGTGGACAAGCCATGTGTGAAAATGATGTTTCATGTTCCCTGAACCACTCTTTCACAATTTAAGCCCGATGAATCCTAGCATTGTCATCTTAGAATATGCCCGTGCATGCCCATATTAAACATAGCCCTGAGTTCTACAGTTGTTTTTCTAAGTTTGGTGAAATGTTTGGTGAAATCAAATTGTAGAAAAACAACAGTAGAACTCAGGGCTATGCGTAATAGTGAAAGGAAGAGCATTTCCACGCGCACAATGCAAAGGGAACTGAAGGGATTGGGACTGAACAGCTGTGTAGTCTTAAGAAAACCACTAATCAGTGAGGCTAATCGGAAAAAAGGCTTCAATTTTCTAGGGAGCATAACGATTGGACTGGCAATGGAAGAAGGTCATGTGGTCTGATGAGTCCAGATTTACCCTATTCCAGAGTGATGGGCGAAGAGGCAGATGAAGCGATGCACCCATCATGCCTAGTGCCTACTGTACAAGCCTGTGGTGGCAGTGCTATGATCTGGGGTTGCTGCAGTTGGTCAGGTCTAGGTTCAGCAACATTATGTGCCCAAAGAATGAGGTCAGCTAACTACCTGAATATACTGAATGACCAGGTTATTCCATCAATGGATTTTTTCTTCCCTGATGGCACAGGCATATTCCAAGATGACAATGCCAGGATTCATCGGGCTCAAATTGTGAAAGAGTGGTAGACCTTCACCCCATTGAGAATCTTTGGGATGTGCTGGAGAAGGCTTTGTGCAGTGGTTCGAATTAATGCAACACTGGACGGAAATAAATCTATGACATTGCAGAAGCTTATCGAAACAATGCCACAGTGAATGCATGTCGTAATCAAAGCTAAAGGCAGTCTAACGAAATATTAGAGTGTGTGACCTTTTTTTTTTGGTGGCGACTTTTTTTTTGGCCAGGAAGTGTATAATAAAAATAATTTATGTAGCACGTTTCTATACTGTTACAAAGTGCTTCACAAAAAGAAATGGAAAAAAGTAATGCCTTTGAAATTAATTAAATTTCAAATATTGACAACAATTTGAATTTGGAACTTAGTCAAGACAAAATGTTAATCAATGATTAATCACATCTGCCACCATACATGACATGTGTATATACTGTTTATGGGTGTGGGACTCTTTTTAAAAATAAATACAAGATACAATTAGCTGCATGAATTGGTCTGGCCAATTTTATATGGTCTGTAGTAAGAGTTAGAGACTCTTAGGGGACTTCAGAATAAGTAAAACAAGAAATGAAATAATAATTTACCAAATCAAGAACTGGAAAAAAGCAAGGACACTGAAGGAACATTTGCAATTAAATTTTATTTTATTTTTTTAAATATGTGTCTATAACTGCTTGTAAACTAAATGAATTAACCAACTCTGGTCAGTTGTATTCATATTTCCAACTGCTGTAATACAACAAAATCTATGTCTTGCAATCCAGTTTAGTCATTTATGAATTAAATTATGAACACTCAGAGAAAATAGGGCCTGTTTTTAATGACCCAAATGTTGCTGCTGCACCACAACTGTGCAAAGATGCAACTGGGAGCTGCACACAGCAATCAATCAGAGCTGAAACCGTCAACACATCACTCATTCAAAAACTGTCCCTTTGGACTGTGCTCACGGTTCTGTCGTTATTCTACTGTATTATGTCCCATGAGAGTTTTCATTCTGCTTGAGCATCACATATGGACGGATTAGTAATTCCATTTGAATATGATACTGCTTGCCAGATTCTCTGCTGTGAGTCTACTGTCTCCACATGCCTGCACTGAATGTCTGTGTTTTCCAATAAGTGTGTGTGTGTGTGTGTTTGTCTGTGTGTGTGTGTGTGTGTGCAGAGAACGTGGCGGCAGGCAGCAGTTCCCCCTGAGGGTCCTCGCTCATTACCCAAAGGTCACAGCCCACGCCTGGCCACTTCCTGCCTGACCTCCCTCAGGAGAGCAGAGCATGCTGGGCTGTGGATCACACGTGCTGGTCACAAACAATCCTACTTCCTGTCCCAGATTGAGTGCAAGACACAGAGTAAGAGAGGGAGAGGCAGAGCGAGAGTTCTGGCTTCTATCTGCCACTTGCTGTGCTCACTTCCTCCACTCTCACGCTCTCTCTCTCTCTGTCTCTCGCTCTTATTCATTAGCCTCCTGACTATTCACCCCAGCCCAGTCGGCCCAGCCCCAGTGCTGGGAACAAAATACTCACTGGCCATCTTGTTCCAAACTTCCTCCCACACTCCTCCATATAAAGACATGACTCATATGGGCCTGAATCAAGCTTGAATGAGGAGGTTTTTACTTGTGAGTCTTTTTCAGTGTATTGGAGGAAATTTGTGAAGTGAGGACGGCAAAAAAGCGGTTGTGTTCTATATTGTTGGGCCTGAGTAGCAACATGTGCCATTAACAATTACTTATCATCACCACCAAACATGAACTGAAAGTTCTGTAGAAGAAAACACAGGAAAGAATGATTGTATAATAATTGTGTTTATGTTTATTATAGCCAGTCCAATGTTGGATTTATGAAGCTAATATCAATTAAGATATCTAAAAGATTTGAAAAAAATCCAATAATGATATCAGCCAAAAGTCTTTTTTGACTGACTTTATTGAATGAGTGGAAAATTTTACAGTTGAAAAGTAAACTTGTCAGTCTTCTGTGGTGGACAGACTATGTGTTGAAATGGCAATCGTCTCTAAATAATCTCTAGCATATAATGGGTAAAGAAAGGCAGTGTAGGTCATTCTGGCACCAAGTTAAGACAATCACGCTATCACGACAAAACACAAACACTGAGCTTACTTTTTCATGTCTTTGAATAGTTTAAAATAATATGTTGCCATTGTAATCATGTCATGTAATCATTTCCTTTACAGCCAAATGTCACCACTTAATCAAGAATCTGGTCTGACCAACTCAGTATTTTCTTTTCCATGGAGGACAACATGAAATCTTAAATCTAATAACAGATAGATTCACAGATGCTCACTTCAACTCAAAAACTTTAGATCTATAGCATCTGTCACTTTCCAAGTGTTGGCCAACACTGGGTATTGAGCATGCAGAGAGGACCTCTGCTGAAAAGCCTGGTAAAATGAAGACTGATGTGCTGAATAGCATCTCAGGACATCTTATTGATGCCAGATGGGCTTTGTGAGCACTAGATTGGCCCCAAGAAAGAGACCTTGCACAAACATTATTGTTTACCAGTGCTGAGCCATTGTTGGACCGGCGTCTGTCGCTGATGTGCCAGCATCCTGCCAAATTAGAGTGCAGCGGCAGGGGTGCCACTATCCTCTTGCTTTCATGGCTTCTGCGGCCCCCTTGGCTTGACCACTTGCCCTTTTATCATTGGCCAGTGGCAGCTACAATGACCCTCCGGGAGACTGACCCACTGACTCACCCCAGGGAGTCCAGCCAGCAGCGCTGAGCAGGGTCAGGGGACTAGAGGCTGGTGGTCGGAGGGCACAGTGCTGGTGTGGAGGCTGGTTCAGGGTTGTTGACTCTGGGACCTGACCCTGGCTCGCTCTTCTCCCATGGGGTCAGACCTGGAGCTCAGGGGACCTCTATCTCCCGCTGAGAAGAGGGGATGAGCAGCTATTCACTGGGGCTGAGCCAGGAGCCGTGTCCGGCTCAGTGCTGACCACCAGGGACCAAGCAGGTCATCCGGGCCAGTCTCCTGCTGCTAGCCTCAGATCAGAGAGTGAAAGCAGCCGCGCTCGTTAGGGACGGCATTCTGCTCTGGATATATGTGTGAAAAGTCCCAATTAGTTAGAATTAACTTGCACGGTGCAGTGACGCCCCAACTGATCATATTGATCAGACTCCTGGTGTTCAGTCCAATTCCTCATATTCATCAAGGCGTGATGGTGTTGAGCAGCACAAGCCATGCAGCACTAACGCTGGAGGAAAATCCAGATAGTGATTCCTCCTTAAGATTACACATGCGGAAACACAATGACACACACATTCTCACTTATACTGCATGATAGGAAGTGGATGGTGCAAACATCTACATGCAGAAAAAACCAGACCCACATTCACACACTAACACAGATTCCCTGAGGACCTCCAGGGAAGCAGCATGTACAGTCAGGTCTCTGATCAGATGTGATCTCTTAGTGTGATGGATGAGATGGGCCAGTCCCTCTTCCTGTTTGTTGTCTCAGATCCCGGCACACACCTTGGGCGAAGTGATTGTGTGTAGTCTTTTAGTTTTGTTAGTCAGTTAGCTTTTTGAAGTTTTTTTTTTTTTAGTTTAAGAGTTTTTTTTAGTGTATCTTGATTTCTCCCTGTGTGATTGTCAAATATTGCTAAATATGAGGGTTATTGTTGATGTTTTTGGATAAGGAATGATTCTCTCTTATCAGGTTCCTTTGTAGATAAGTCTCAAAGTTACAAACTTCATAAACATTTTTTGAGAAAATAAACAAAAAATCCATAACCAGACAACAAATAACAGCAACCAGCCATGTTACACCTCCATCTATCATGCTGAGAGTGAAGAGGGAAAAAGCACAAGGGTCAGGAGGTGAACTGATAACACATAAGGACAGGTTGTGTCTTGTTCCATAAGAACCCTCCATGTCCATCTCCTCCTCATCAATCCATCCGTCCATCCATCCAACTGCACATCCATCTCTCTCTGTCAACACGATGTGACTGAGCTCAGGCTTTGAGAGGAAGCCCCTATCAAGATAGGGTCCTTATCACGGCGGGGTCAGCCCCTCCTGTTCCCATCATCCATCAGGTGGGCAGCCACCTGGATGACTGCTGACCCTCGCTACAACCTGATTGGACAGCCTGGCAGAGAGGACACACAGGAGTGGAGGAGATAGGATAGATAAGGAGAATGTGAACATTCTTGAAATTCAGCAATTTTTCTTCAGGATATAGCAAGATTTTGGAAGTTTGACAGACTTTTTTTTAATCTAATGTAGCATTTTTTTATTCCACCATATTTCAGTTAAAAAGGTCAAGACTGTCCAATTTAACTAGGAAGCCAATTCTCTTCGAGAGTTCAAGTCAAACTGGCCTCTCCTCAAAATGCTGCCTTGGACTGTATTTTCATGCACTGTGGAGTTGTGGAAAACCCTCCGATCTCCTTGGAGATGTCCCCTCCTCTTCCTTCTCTTCACTCCTCTTATCCTCTTCACCTCCTCCTCCTATTCTGTTTGTTTTGCTTGTATTAGTACCCCAGGGGGACCGAATTATGGATCAACAGAGGAACATCCATCTCCATCTCGCTTTAGCTTCCCACTCGTGCTAAAATAAGTGGCCAATTAACTTGGCGGCAACCGTGTGTGCTTGTCCCTATCTGACTCTAGATTAATGACCGGCCAATGCTTTCCCTCCCCAGGCCCATTTATCAGAACCAGCAACTAGGTCAGATGATGATTAAACGTCTGGACCACTAGGGCCTACTGGGGCCCAGGTCCCAGCATTGCTGTAGGCTCCAATTGGATTTAATTGCTCGCCTTTCTCTTGAGTGCAAGAGGAAAAAGAGACGATCTCATTGGCAGGTCCTATTACCCTGCAAAGCAACCAGAGCTGAGGGGTCTGGGATGTCACATGTCTTGTGAGTGTGTTTGAAGAGTCCACTTCATTAAAACATACCCACTTAGGTGCAAGTGGACTTTCTTTGGACTCACTGCACTGTCACCCGTATTGTATCAAAGACTCGAAATGTTGTGATGAGTTGGTACAGTATTAGAGACGCTTGGTGACAGAGAGGCCAAATATAGGAGAGGAAATCCAGTCTCAGACAACCTGGGTGTTTTTTTGTTTTTGTAAATTTGAGGACTATTTTTATCCTTAATCGTAACATTGTAGTCAAAAAGCTAATTACTGAGATTTCTTTCTAATTTTTTTGATTTAACCATCTCAGCAGTTACTTTGGTGAGTTTAAAGTTATGATAATGGACAGAAATGGAGGTAAAAAAGACAAATATAAGATACTGGTTTGACAAAACAATCTTAACTATTACCAGCTTTTTATGGAGCTTTCAACCACATCTCACAGCACAGGGTGTTGCTCAACTCCATCCACTGATTATTTTGTCAAACTAATATTTCCAAGGCCAAGAATGAACTGTCAAACTCAAGATTCGGGTTCATGATACAAATTTTCCCTTTAGGAAAAAAAATATGAAAATGTCTCACTAATTACTGAGATGGATGATAGTGAATAATGTGCTTTTAACAAATAACACAGCATCCATATAACTCAGTTTTTCAATTTCAGTACCTCTTGTGGTCAAACCCCCCTAACAAGCTCCCCTTTGTCCCATATTGACCCTAAACATTCATCACAAAATGTAAAATCCCTCAGCTTGTCAACACAGAATGTAACACTCCTCAGAAAAACTACTCAGTCCTTATTATTTCTCTGGTCCTGAGGAATGTGTTTTCAAGAAAAGCTTGTGTTACCTCAGTGGCTGTGCATGCTCCCACAACACTTCATCTCCTTGGCCACCTCATTGATCAGTATTAGTTTTTCTGAAAATGTGATTAGTGCATGCAAGTTAGCGAGAAATGCTTGATGAAATTAGTCTGGCAGGCGGTTGTAATAGAATTAACGTGCGTGGGTCAGTCCCTTAAGGGCAGCCAGGAGACACCAGCAGCTGTGTGAGTGGAAGTGAATTAGGAGTCTGGCAACATCTTTTTATCAGCCGCTAATTGAGTCCTGAGTCAACAAGTGGAGGCTGTATGAAGCGTGTATGTAAGTGTGTGTGTGTGTGTGTGTGGGGGGGGGGGGGGGCTAACCTGGACAGCAGAAAACTTTTTTTTTTACTCCACTCACAGATTTTCTAGGACATGTACTTTAGTTCCACCTCTTCACATCTTCACAATAAGAGATCAATTTGTTATTGTTCCCAACTGACCTAATCTTAAGGGGATTTTTCAATGATTTGAACCATAAAAGACAATTTATACCATCCAACTTAAGTTTGAACTCTTTTCTGCAGTGAAAAACTACAGTGGTAGCATTCTTTAGATGAAGATAAGACCTTCTTTAAAGTCAGTTAGTTAACATTTGTAGTATTTTCTTCTTTTGCTGGATGACAATAAAACATTTCACTGCTGTGCTAATCAAAATATCTTCCCTGATTTAAACCCAGAGAACTGGAAATAATCACTCAGTATTACCTTTGTCCTTCATACTGCCTGTTTTGTCTCCTTCATCACCACTCACTACTTATCTCTTATCAGGAAATACTGGAACTCAGAGGAAGCAAAGGAGGGAAATGAACATGACAAGGAGATAACTCTTTACTTTGTAAAAAAAAAAAAAAAAAAATCCACCTAATCAATGTTCAGTCTGATAGCCAATCATATGGCTTAGTTGGCCAATATCTGAATTTGAAGTAGGATATTACACATTAAATAAAAACACTTTTTATCAGGATTTTTTTTTCATCAGGTTAAGCTTTTCTGAGGGATTTTTTGAAGACACCATTGGGACACCAAGCAATATGGCCGCAGCAAATCCATTTCTGTGTCACAAATGAGAGAAAAAGGGGAGGAAAGAAGGAACTACTAGCAAGGAAAGGGAAAGCACCTTTGAATCTACAGGACATGATTGATAAGACGACTGGTGTTAAGTTTAAAGATCAAATAACTATCCATTGTGACATTATCTTAATAATGAGCTGATGCTCTTCTCTAGAGACATGTTACCACCAGTGTCCATGGCTGGGTGCTCGCCATGCAGACTTGGCCACAGTGAAGAAGGGTATCGATGGCATTTGAAAGGCAACAGAGCGCTGCGGCCAGTCTGACCCTGCCCTGCCCCAGCCTTTCAGCACCAGGCCTTTCAGACGCAGCTGGACAATACCGACTGGTCTCCGGCCTCCGAGTTGCCCGTGAGCCGATTAGGAACCGGACCTGCCACAGAGGGACAGAGCCATAGCCTGACACCACCCACATCCAACAACACCCCTCTCTCTGGGCCTCTGAAGGGGCCACTAGGGGCCAAGGTCAGCGGCCAGGCTGACCTCTGATCTCCCGCCATGTTTGAACACGTCCACACACAATACCCGTAGCAGCTGATTAGAATATGGAGGGGATGAAAGAGGGCAAGAAGGCTCCGGACTGTTGCAGGCGGTTGTTTGTGTGTATGTGTGTGTGCATGTATGTTGTTGGCATGGCGACATGGTCAGTGACTGCCGGACCACCGGACCTTCTCCTAGCCCGCCTCTCCCCTCCCCCAGATGTGCAGCTCTTGTCCCAGGTCTCTTTGTTGGGGGCCAGGAGGGAGGAATTACACCAGGGATGATCCCGTATTACTGGCCCAGGCTGCCTTTCAGGTTGGGCTTAGTTTTGTTGGCTGGCTCTGGTTTTATCCTCCTCCCAGTGTTGCCACCACTGTGTAGATCCCTTTGATGTCCTCATACATTGACCACCACAATGCAACAATTCACATTTTGTCCTTTCTAAAAAATTGGGGGGATTGTGTTAGGTACAAAGGTAATATGCAACACAGAAGATGAAACAACTACAGCTGTAACTGGAGAGATTTTGATTGGTTGATTAAAAAAATACTGCTGGTTGAAAATAATGAGTATTTTCAACCAGCAGTATTTTTTTAATTGAAGGAATATTTTGTCACATTATTTGCTGTTTCTTCTTTCTTTTTAAATTATTTATTAGCTCTTTTGCACTGCTAAGGACTGAGCTAAATTCTGTTGCACCTGTTACAATGACAATAAAGACATTCTATTCTATTCTATTCTATAAATAACCCTCTCATGACAATTACAGACGTCTAAGAAGATTCAACAGTCATTTGTGCTCGTTATGTTTGTGTTATTTACATGGGGCTGTGATATCTGAATGTGATATCAGGCTCCAGAGCAAGGATTGTAAAAAAAAAAAAAAAAATCCCATGGCACCTCCCACACAAGAAATCAATCTTTACAAAGAAAAATCGAATTTACTACAATATAGTAAGGGTTGTTAGATGAATAATCCACAGTGCACGCTGTCAACAGTTTTCATAAAGACCATTTCCTCTGGTAGAAAGTTTTCCCAATGAAAACTCTTGACAGAAAGGATTTTGATTAACTGGGACACTAATTCTGGAAAGACATATTGCAGGTGAAATGTTCAGCATTTTTTAGTTTTAAATGCTTTAGGGACCACAAAAAAAAATAACAAATGACATCTGATATATATATACATCTGATATTTCAAAAGTCAGGCAAATTAAGACAAAACCAGCTGCATTGCTGCATACCACAAGAGGTAAATAAGAAAATATGTTGGTTATTTTGCAATTTCAGAAAATGACATGAACAAGTATATAGATAAAGATAGTGGCTAAGAGGAATTTTGTTTTGAGACATTTTCCAAAAGACTAAAGTCAGTTCATTTTAATTCATGTAGACAGGCTTACATTTTATCAACACAGTTGTACTAAGTGTAAATAATACTGGGTCACAGAAATGGTTTGTGTTCTTATGTCCTCATGGATCTCTCTCATGTCATCAGTCCAAACCAACTGAACTACTCCTTGTCTTTATATCACCTCCTGCATCTTGCAGCTGTGCTATTCGTTTGGACTTTATTAACCTGCGACCCACAACTAACCTCACCTCCCAGCTGTGTGTGTGTGTGTGTGTGTGTGTATGTGTGTGTAGTGAAGAGAGCTGTGGAACGGCTTGTGTATGACCAGAGGTCCATACCTTTTTTTTTACTGTTCACTCCAGTGTGCAGAGCCAGAGGGTTTGTGTATGTGTGTGTGTGTGTGTGTGTGTGTGTGTGTGTGTGTGTGTGTGTGTGTGTGTGTATGTGTTAGGAATGGCCGGGGGTCTCGCTCTAACGCCCCTGTGTGTACTCATTCAGCACAGAGGTCGTGTGTCAGGGGTCAAAGGGTCTATGGGGGGGGGGGTGGTTGGTGGTGGTGACTCAGGGGGAGGAGGGAGGTAAGCGGGAGTGCAAATGCCCCAAGGTAAGTAGACTATCTTAATTGGCGTCTGGAGACTTCAGGGAGCGTGTGTGCGTTTTGGGTGTTTAAGTGCATGTGAGTGTGTGGTGTGTATCTGTCTGTGAGATAAATCTACTGTTTCGTAATGGATGTTATTTGATAGGATTGTGATGATGATGATGATGATGATGATGATGATGATGATGATGGTGTGTGTGTGTGTGTGTGTGTGTGTGTGTGTGTGTGTGTGTGAGCAGGAATGTGTAGTCAGGACAGGAGCCCTACAGGTGAACATCTGATGACGGGTCGTAAAACAAGAAGAAAAAGATGATGAACCCAAAGAAAAAGAAAAAAGAACATTAAATAACAACAAGGTTAAACAGATGAATGAGTGCAGAGGAACTTAAATAAAAAATGAGGGAGTGTTATAGATAAGTAAATGAAGCCACAATTTAAAACTGTATGATGCTCTTCAAATAGGAATGAGTTTGAAAGGTGATGGTGCTGGTTAAATTTAGGTAATTTGGAGATGGACACCAAAGAGAAAACGAGCAAAATAAAATGAAATTACAAGTGATGAAATAAGTGATGAATATAATCTATATATCACTGGTTCATCAAGCTTACATATTAAACACAAACTGATATCCTGTATCAGTGTGTGTCTGTGTGTGTGTTTTTGTGATCAATGAAAGACTGAACATGTTAAAGAACCTTAAATCCTGAAAAAGCAATGAAAGCTTGTGTGTGTGTGTCGGCTGATGTGGTCCTGTTTGCTCAGGGACAGTCAGTCTTGAGCCATGCAACCACATTATCCACCTATTAAAGTCCCGCCATTATTTACTTTCCTCCTCATAAAGGGACGGGCCGTGTCCGGCTGATAAAAGGCGTTTCACTCGAGGCTGGAGAGACAACGATGACTACAGTCACTCAGTGTTGGCAGAGCAAACATTCCTGAGCACACACACACACACAAAAAAACAACTGAGCAACAGCTGTGAGAAACAATTACACTGGCAACACTTGACTTAAAATGTCCCTATTTATCACCTATTTATATCATTACAACTGTGTTTTACTATATTGTCATTCATTATCTGTTTATACATCAGCCTCCAGTTTTGGGGACAGACAGGTTTTATAGTTTAGTATAGTTTGGAACATACACACACACACACACACACACACACACACACACACACACACACACACACACACACACACACACAAATATCAGCTTACAACTACATTACGATTGTTACCTCAGTGTTAATGAACACAATATTTTTGCACATAATAAAATAAACGCACACGTTCAGGATGCACATACAAATTCAAGTTCAAAGCAAACCTTTGACTGGTACTGTGTTTAGTGAAAATGGAAACGATAGATGTTTCAGATGAGCTCATACAGAAAATACATACAGGTACATGTACTCAGACAAATGCTGTGCTGCACAAATCAGGAATATTTTGTTATTGGTTGTTATTATGTTTTTTATATCAACACTACATTAGTGATGAACTATTCAATACCTGTTACTACAGTTCCCTTATGGACGTTTTATAATTTTACTTTTATTTATTTTTTTCTGCTCTCAGCTTTTTTTAATCAAACAGCTAAAAACACAGCACACTACCTGCAAACAAACAAACAGCAGACTGACAACCTAGCGACTAGCTAGTGATGATAGTGGGGCATTAAGCAGAGACAAACATGTCCCTCAGGAGTTAGTGAGATATTTATATACAGCCACACATGCCACTTCCAGACATTCAAACACACACACACACACACACACACACACACACACACAGGGGCATGCCCTGACCTGCAGTTGTCCAGTAGTGGTAAACCTGTTCTATGGCAACAGTCAAACACTGGACAGCAGAGTAACAGACCACAACCCTGAATGACTGACAGACTAGTTCAATATTTGCTGGTCCAGAGAGGAGGCGTGTGGAGGCTGCAGGAGGTCAGAAGGTCAGCAGGGGCAACATGGTGGCCTTTCAGCCTAAACCCGACTGACCAGCAGGTGAACAAACAGAGAGCGGAGGAGGAGCTCAGCAATGACATGACAGGATGCTACGGAGAAGGATGTTCATTTTAAATGTTTAGCTGAGTTTTACAACATGTAAGAGTGAACAAATAATACCAGAAAAGCTAACAAGTTTACATTTAAAAACACACAACTGACAAACCTGTGTGACCATCGAGTGTCACGAACGACAGAGACACAGACAAAAAAGTTGAACTCAGGAAAGCCGTACACACTGATGACTGCAGCTTTATTTATTTCAGTATTAAGTTGATTGTTCATTCATTTTTACAGCTTTCTGTATATTTGGCACATTGGAACAAGATTTTTTTTTTGGCCCACATGCACTGTGTTCCTTTTTAAAAACATTGTCCCCTCAGAGCTGCTCTTCCGTCCAACATTTTCTTGAGTCCTGTCTATAATCTCATTTTCAACTCTTGTGCAAAGGTCATGTGAAAAAACACTTTTCTTGTGTGTTTGTGAAGAACATGGGCAAGAATCCCTGACAACGCTGAATATGTAAAGTGGCAATTCCCTTGTCTTAATCTGATGTGGTGTCAGGCATGTTGAAACTGAAGTATTCTGGGAGAACACAGTTCCATTCATTTAAGCATAAGCCTGTTTTACTGCTTAACTCCCAGAACACATGTTAAACAGGCCTATTTAAAAATGCAAATCTAATTAAATGTATAAGCTTGGTGAAAATCAGATCAGCATTTCCTGAAAAGAGACAAAAACTCACAAACTTGATCACTTTACCAGGCCTGTTGTCATTTCTGCTCTCCTTTATTGCACGATACAGCTAACGCTGCCTTGCTTTCAAACATTCACATTCAGGCTCGCTGCCTGTTTGCTTTAGGTTTTAGTGCCTGCTAAGATACTATTGATGGCCAGTCAAGTAATGTCACCAGACCGTTTTTGGTCTGGTCTCACTGTGGCACTTAGACGATAAAAGATAGTCCTCAGCGTCCCCCATCCGGCAACAAGTGCAGCCCTCTGTCACCACAGCTCTGCAGGAGGAGGCAGATCAGCCTGACTGACGTAAGTAGTGTGGACAGATACAATTTCAGCCTGGCAACACAGCTAGGATCTGGCAACCCTCCTCTCTGTTTACCTCCAGGCTAAGGCCCGAACCTCACCTGCTGGCCTCACTGGTTGCAATGAATGCTCACATAATCCCACTAAGTCCATGCAAACCCATAGCCGCTTCTTGTGCTAAAAGCTCCCAGTCCCTCCCTCTCACTAAGACCTCCACTCGATTAAGAAACAGTTTGAGCGACGATCAGTTTTTCCATGGCAACTTTGCATATCAGCATTCTGCAAAGGAAAGTTCCCACCCCTCCATTTTTTACACACACACATACACACACACACACACACACACACACACACACACACTCCTTTCATTTCTCTACCCACTGTTTTCGCATTGCATTACTTATTCACAGTTAAACTGCCATCTTGGGGAGGCGGTTATGGCTTAAATTTAAGTGTTACAGTCCTTATGATGGTTTTCACACTTTACAGTATCTGATGTTTGTGGAGGGTTGATTATGTCTCTGTCATATCTTCTGTGAGAACTCAGATTATCATTATGAGTATTTTTTGACAGAATGGAGGTGTGACCTCAAATAATTAAAGTGAGAAATGTTTTCTCATTTTTGATGTTCTCCATTCATGTCTTGTGTTATTAAGCTAATGCTAACTCAGCTAAGATGTTGTGATGAAGAGGAAGCCAACAGCTGTCATGCATAAATGATGTGAGATTTATTTATTGTTGTGGATTTCAAAAATCTTGCAAGTTAGTTTGAAGGTCTCAAGCAAAAGATGCATTAAAAAATCCAGCATTTGGACAAATGATAAATGAAAGTTCACACATACCGACACAAACTTCAGACTAGAATTAGTGTAGTATAGTGGCAAATCAAAGACACATGAATAAGATATTAGTTAGATTAAAACCTGTCAATGGAGTGTGCTTGTTGAAGCTTTGGACTGGTTTTTTGTTTGTAGGATACATAGAACCCAATTTAATGGTTAATATTTGCAGGTTTTTGGGATCACAGTCCAATATCACTGTGTGTTTTTTCCTGCCCAGTGGGTGACCCATGTGTAAGGGGACACCCTTCATCTTGGCGGGACTTAGTAGGAAAATATAGTTAGACCGTCAGGGATTTATTAATGGAGGCTGTTTCCCTCCACAAAGGCCTAATTCATGTATGACGTCCCATGTCGTGAGATGGTGAGGTCATTTTATGGATTCTTTCAGGCTGGACTTGAATGGTGAGAACATGCAGCAATCCTCTGCCCTGCCACCCTGACCCTTGTGGTAACAGTGGCTGAGTCTCACACACATATATATATTTATGCATACTGGACCACCACAAGATTCACACGGTCGAGCCTCCTTCAGTTCCTAAAATTTAAGCCATAATTTATTGCTCACACAGAATAAGAACAGGGCTCTCTGTATGTGTGTGTGTGTGTTGGGGGTGTGACAAGGAGGGTCACTGACCCCTGTGACTTGGCTAAAATCCCCATGGGCCTAATTCGGCATTGGAATGGACCCCACAGTGCAATGGGAAGATGCCTCCAACATAATGAACACAAAGGCCAATTGTGACGCTATTCTCTGCAGGGCAGAAAGCAGCGGGCCCAGAGGACAGTAGGAGGTTTTGTTGGCTGAAACGGAGAAGGAAGCCTGTTGCTTCAACAAGCCTCTGATAAGATTCATCAGTTTGTCTCCCGGGGCGCAAAGTGTTAGATTTACATCCAGTGTATTTATCTGCACTTGTTGACTGAAGTGCTGATAAGTGACTCTCATAGGCCAGATCACTGTCTTTTATGTGGTGTAGTGTCTCTTTAAATATTATACTGTCTCCTTAATGTATTGAGAGCCACACAAAGTCTCATGTACTGTCAAATATTTATCATGGTCAGTGCAGTAAACTGAGCTATGCAATCAAGTATTAAAACAGAAAGGTAAACTATGTGGACTCAGTGGATGTAAAAAAAAAAGAAGAAGGATAAAACAACATAGTAAATAGGTTTACTGTGTAAGCATGATAAATAATGATTTGAAAGAAGAAAAAAAAGCATAATTCAAATTATGGTTAATTCATCTGGTCAAATTGGTGTTAAAGCAATGACATGATCCCAGTAATCAAACTACAAACTAGAACAATTTTATTTTTGTCAAGTATTTAAAAAAAACCCCATAAAATATGGTTTTAAATCAAAAGTATTTCAACATAACACATGTTTATGACTAAAGAAGTAACAAAGTCAAAATTAGGAAATAAATCATCCTTGGTAGTTATTTTTAAAGTGCTCAACATTCAAAAACTCAGCTGCCCACTTCAAACCAGTGAAAAGATATATAAAACAATTTAAAAATTAAAATCTCTGATGCGGCAGAGCTTTGGCAGAAGACTTTATGTTCATACATTGCTCAGAATAAGAAGCTGATTGAGAAAAAAAAAATTCAGAGCCTTTTTTTTTAAATCTAAATTTACAGACAATTGTTAAGTAAACCAGGAAAAGGCTTCATTGGAATATTTACCTTTAAAGCTAAATAGATTATTAATCTCCAAAAGGTGAGACCTCTCTATGTAGGATTCTAAACAATGTTGATCCATCATACACTTGTTAGTTTCATGGTTTGACATTTAGGGGACATTAATGTAATTCAACTATATTTAAAGTGGACTTCTAAAACCACCATAGTTCTGGTAAATGTCCACCTGAGGATGGTTCAAAGCTGCTAAGCAGTGCAAGCCAGGATCCCATAAATGGACAGCTGTGTGCATTAATCTGGTTGCCAGAATTTTTTGCTTCTCCCACAACTTCAACCAGGAGGTCCATAACAGAGGAGTCAGAAAGACGAGAACAAAGCCAGCATCACCAACAAGAAGGCAAACAAATGCTGACACTGCTGCTACTGCCAAAAAACGCCCATCCCCACAATTCATTGCCTTTTACCAAGACTTATTCAAGGTTTTCATCATACACCAACCGTCCACACCCCCTGCCAAAAGACCCAGAATGTGTCTGTGTGATGAGGTGGGGGATTAAAAAAAATGAAACAACAAGATTGGCCCTTTCTTTTTCTTAAAAAAGACTAGAAATGAAGCTTTGTGCACGTCTGCTGCTGTGGCACATTTGACAGGTCTGGCCCGGCTGCTTTTGTGTCACCAGCATAAAGGGGATTGAGGGAAAACACAAACTGAACCACTGTGCTGTTGTGGCACTGGCTATTAGTCAACGTGACGGCCTTTGCAGATGCTAATGGCGTATAGTGTGTCCCGGTCGGCCTCCCTCCTTCCAGAACGTGGCTATCTGATGACACAAAGGCATTCTGCTAGAGGTTGACTTTTCCCCCTTTCTTTTCATGGCTGCTACAAAGTCATTAGGCGTTTTTCACTCCTTTCCCCTTGTTTTTGAGAAAACAGGGGAATATAATAGCTGCACAAAAACAGCAAGTTGATGTGAGGCAGTTAAATCTGTGTAAAGCCTCAGGTGATGGTGGTGAGGAGGAGCCCTGGCCCCCCTCCTTACATCCATCCCTCTCCTCCGTGCTGCCCTCTGAGCAATGAGGAGATGTGCTAACAACCAGCCTCTTGTGAAAGAGGAGAAGATGCCTAGGAGTGGAGGACCTCTGGACTCTGACTTATTAATCAGTCAGGCCCTTGGCTGCCTGTTTGCCTCAGGCTGCAGCGTGTCTTCAGCCTGATTTGGGATGAGATAATTGCAGAGTTAAATACTCTGAGGGTTTGCCCAGACCTGGAGCAGAGGCCTCAGCACATCAGCATACAGGTCACTGCATCCAGCAGGAGCAACCAGCTGTGGGATAACAGCAGACTATGTAATGGAAACACATGCATATGCAACACAACTCTTCAAGGATGAGTGAAATAATTATTGAAATGTTTGTGTCAAGTATTTTCTCTTCTTGAGTCTCTTGCAGGCTGTGAAGATTTGAGTAAATGGACATTTGGTCTGTTTAAGGTTGCAACTCTGAGACTGTGCTTATACACATCAGTGCTTTAAACTGATAACCATGGCAACATGGTCACAGTGACATAACTACAGTACATGCTGATGAGTAGCAGATGTAATCTTTTTCATTTTCACTGTCCTAGTTTAGTGTGTTATCTAACATTTGCTTATTTGGTCATATACCAAAGTATTGAAGTTGACGAAAAATCAAGGGATCATCATCTCCATTGTGGAACATGGTCATCTGTGTCAAATTTAGTGACAATCCATTATTGAGATACGAGAAATTAAAGAAAGAAAACTCCATGCTGGTGCTACTTAAAAGTCAGTAGGATTGATCCTCAGGGAACCATGAATGTACAAAAATGTAATTACCTCCAATAATTGTTATATCTCAATCAGGATCAAAGCGGTGAACTGACAGCAACTCTGTGTGGTGGGGGGTTGCGATAGCACTGACTGAAGAGGTTGACACGTCATGAAAAAGGTCATTTTTATTTATGTCAATTTTTATTTTCACTTTCTCTTTTAAACACAAATTTAATAAATAAAGCACATTCGATGGGGTACACCATGCAAACATTACTTCTACAACATAAAACATTTTTTTGAACCAACTCACCGATTTTCTGTTACACAAGTGGCTCACTCTGCTTAAATGTGCTGTACATGATAGTAGCTCCATGACATACCATTCATTTTAACTGTACAAGAATGCGCGGCATATTATTTATATATACCCATATACACATATGAATGAATGAATGAATGGGGTAAACACAGTCTCTCGCACCCCTTCAGTCAAATATCAGACAGTTTTTACGCTAGGAAGAATGAGTGGATGTCTACATGGGTGATGAGAAGAACCAGAATGGTCTAAATCGTGGAGGTGAAAGTGTAATTCTGAAAGCCAATTTAAGATATCGAGGAGGAAAGCACGTGACAGGGAAACATCTGGCACTGGAAAGTGACTGGTAGAAGAAGAACTGAGTTCAGAAAAGCGCAAGTTTCGGTTTAACGTCACCTAACAGCATGTTAGATTGTTAACTTCTTTCAATGCCTGTTAATTTACAGAGTGAGGTAACTACTTTCCTTGTATTTGTTTTTTTGATCTCACCCCTGACAGAAGCCCAAGATCTTAATGTTGATACAAACACACGAAGAAGAAGAAGAGGGGAAGTGGATTAGTATGAGTGGGTCTGTGCTGCGTCACCACAAGTAAATAAATAAAGAAGAGCCTGTCCTGCCAAAAATGCCATAAAACCGGATGGAAACACATGAATATGAACTGCCTGCTACTGTGTTCAGGTGTAAAGTAAAGACGTGTATCAACTGACAGATACTGTAATAGATTATCAAAATAGAATGAAAGGTTATTAATTTGGTTGATCATATATTTAGAACTGTTATTATAATAAATGGCAAGGATTTTTACCTAATGTTGACTAATAATGCCTTAAACCTAATAACTACCATCATCAGTTAAAAGAACTGCAGCACTAAATTATCCAGGAGCATAATTAACTTGTGTCTTATTACACTTTCAACTTATTAAGAGAGACACTGTATAATTTGTATAATTATCTGTCAGTTGAAACATGGAGAGCAGAGATGAAACGTTAATGCACATAAAGTCCTATGTGTTATTGGAAATGCACATTAAACCCAAATTCACAGAAAATAAAGGGTGAGTTAGAGAAATGACTGGGTAATTACGTGCAGTATTTTGTCAGATAAACCCCAACAAACCTCAAATTTAATAAGAAATAAATCTAAGCATTATATTCTTTCCAAAACCTGGTTCAGAGCCTATTAGTGATACGAGGGAGAGTGTTGAAGCTGAATACTGAACCAGAGTCACTTACTGTTTTTATAATGAATTAAGGTGAGAATATCTGCTGAAACTACACACAGTCTCATTAAGGGGTACATGTACATTAAATGCAGAATGCAGCTGCAGCTTGGAGGGATAACGTAAGTGCTTTGAATCTTAAGTGCAACTAAGAAGAACCAATGTTAAATAGAGTTCAGTGAGGCGAGTGAAATTCTAACAGTGAGGGTAACATGGCAGATTTTACAAGCACCAGGTGAGACATTGGTATGAAACTCAAGGCTTTTCACACCTGTCAGGAACAGTGCCGATAGTGTCTGTGTGCACAGTTCAATGAACACACACACACACACACACACACACACACTTGTATGATCATGACCAAAAAAAAAACAAAGAAAAGAGAAAAAAAGAGAAAAAAAAAACAACTGAGGAGATTGACATGTACACAATCCTCATTTATTAAAAAATGAGTTGTCAGATGACAACGCTGTGTGAGCTTCTCATTTTAATCCTGATGTGACTGTGTTTGGGTTCCTGTGCAGAAGTCCCCCTCACAAAATCGGGACAGTTTGCAAGAAGAAGAAGAAGAAGAAAAAAAAAAAAACTAACATAAAAAAATAAAAATAGAAAATCCAAGAGAAAGCCTGAAAACTGTTCCTCCGCTTTACCCTTCTGATTCGGTCCATCTTTCCATCAGCGTCCAAGGGCGACAAGGAGCCAAGCCGTAGGTATTAAAATCAGGTGAGTGGTGGGGCAGGACCAGGGGGTGATGACAGTCATATACAGATTTAGTTGTCTTTGTTCAGTGCATTTCTCTGCTGTGATCCACATATTTACTTTCAGAGGTTCTGTAAAGAAGAATGGAGGAGGAAAAACATATCAGATAAAACGCAGCACACATTGAGTCACTTTGAGGTTTTTTTTTTTTTTTTGGATTTACAGTGATGCAGTTGCTTTTGCTTTGTTGTAACACTGATGATCACTTCACCACTATACAGTGCCAAATACCTGCTTCTCTTATTTCTCCTTATGAAGAGCTTCTATGAAGGCTTCAAGTTTCTCCTGGATCTCACGAACTTTTTCTGCAAGGAAGCACATAAAGAATATTGATTAATTAAACAATACATACACAAACATTAATCAAAAAATAATCCTAGATCTCAAATCATATCAACAGATAATTTGCAAGAATTCCAATTGATTTAGTAATTTTCAAGAAAAGAAGATGCTAAGAAGATTTGCCTACTTTCTTTGTTCTATGATTGTAAAGTTAATATCTCTGGACTGTTGGACACTGAAATGTGAGCAGTGATTTTTGGGTCACATTTTTTTCCTTATCGCTTCATGAAAATGAAACACTGGGGGGAAAAAACCTACTAAATTAACTTACATCAGGACATGTACCTGGTTATAAATCTTTTGCCTGTAAACAGAGTAAAATATTAAACACAATTGTAATCCCTGCAGTGTATTTCTGCAGGTTTTTTCAATGAAAACACCAGATGGTCCCCTCTGACAGTGACAGCCAAACCTCAAGGCAGACCACCTTCACACATGTGATGATGAAGGCTTGTGCACCCTTTTCCCAGTTAGCATAGACCACATCAAAGCTCTCACCCTCCCCCTTTTACATGGTATGTACCTTCCGGGCACATTGCTAATGGACAGAGGGAGATACCATAACAACAACATTTCACATAAAAGTGGGGAATCTACTGGAAAAACAGTCAGTCACTTCTCATGATTACACACTATTGTCCAGAGACCGCATAAGACGAGCAATCCTTCCACCCAACATGTACTGTCACACGAGATGAGCAAGCCATCTAAAGCAGTCTTAGTCGCTGATTAAACAGTGGCTGAAGGAAGTCTGTGGGCCAATTCGGAGAAAAGGAAGCCACGGCTCGCAATGCCAGCTGCACCTCTAGGCCTGGCTCGCTCTCAGCTTCCCTGTCACCCTTTGCTAATCTGTCTGGATCTCTCCCAAGCACAAACTCAAACACCAGCTCTGAAGAACAAACTAGCACTGCTCTATCTTGATCAATCAGCCACACGAGATCCATAGGCAACCTATTGTTGATTGTTTTCCTATAAGAAGGCCCCATGTAAACACAGCTTTAAAAAGACTTGTGCATCGGGGAGATGAATCGTTATGGTTTGGACCTCAGAGCTACAATATCCTAAGTGTCCATTTCAGGTCGGCACAAAGGTGATAACTGCGTGCGTGCTTTAGACTGAAACTAAATATCATACTTGGGGGCTTGTGTGCAGCCCCTTTGATGGGAGCACGGCTGCTGAGGTATCCCTTTCCTGATGGATGAAAAGCACATGGTTGTTAGGAGAGATGCAGGCACACCCCCGCACACGTCCTGAAACACTAGCAGAGCTGAGAAGTGCTGGATGACATGAGAAGAGCTGACACACACACCCATCTACACACTGATTAACAGAAATGAGAAAAGCTAATTGATGGACAGAAAAGTTAGGCCCTGAAAGGCACTCGAACACAACCACCCCAAAGTCCTGAACACCAGCGGGAGCTGTACAGTCATGCCACCTCCGCTTCTTTTAACCTTCCTACACACACACACACACACACACACACACACCGCTGGCAGTGGCAAAAAAGGAAAAAAAAAAAATTCCCCAGCCTTTGATAATCTGTTAACACACTCAGGCAAAATGGCAGGGCGTTAGGAGGAGATTACAACACCTAAT
The DNA here is from genome assembly GCF_027409825.1 of Scomber japonicus. NCBI lineage: Eukaryota > Metazoa > Chordata > Actinopteri > Scombriformes > Scombridae > Scomber > Scomber japonicus. The sequence goes on along the minus strand of NC_070584.1, from coordinate 19,802,554 downwards.
GGAGGCATTAAAGAGGCCTGTAGAGGGGCACACTGACAAGTCAGTGCAGCAGGTGTGGGGTTGAATGAAACATAACCCTGCGGTACGCCATTCCAGCACGCAGCTCACTGCAGGGCACAGCTCAAAGGCAACTGACATAGTAAGCCGCGTGGGCTGTGTGCCCTGACCACAGGACAACATAACTCAATCCAAACCAATCAGAGCAGGATTACAAACATCTGTCCGACCTGATGAAAAAGAGAGTGGAGGTGGCGTTTAGGTTGGTGTGAAGAAAGGAGGGCACTGACTGTCGAATCATCAAAACATGGGAAATCCCCTGGCTCAAGCTTCAAAGCTTAACTGGGTTTAGATGTGGCTGACGATAAAGGTGCTCAGTGGAGCCTCAGTGTTTCAAATGCAGACTGTTTAACTAGGGTCAAACATCTAGGATCCTGCCAACTGTCGAGCAGAGACTACAAGCTTTGCTAGATCACTTGGGGTAGCAGTAGAAGTGGGGGTTTGTGACAAGTAAAGATGCAGGTTCGAATCCTGTGATTGGCTGAGAAAGCTTCTGATGAAAGGATGAAAATCATTCTTTTCTTCCCCAACACCTGCCGTCGAGGCAACGGAAACCCATCATTAATCCTTTCCTCTAGAGGAACAAAGCACAAAAATATCAATGTGCACTATATTTGGCCTCATAAGCTATAATAGTGGGGCCACATCTATGCTCCAAGTTTATATTTTAAAGCTTGTTGTTTTTTGTGTTAGGGTTAGGGTTAGGCAAACTTAGCTGTTGCTCCGGTCCCATGGTCGCTTTCACTTCCAGAATCTGTTTTGTCTGATTCAACAGTGTGACACTCTGCCTTGTATCATGAAACTAGTTTTCTTCCAAATATATTGATAATTTGAAGTATTTAGTAGTATGATATTTTGTGTCTACTGTTCCCTATTGTTAGTGTAGCATGGCAAAGTAGTGTTTTGCGAAACCCACTCTTTTCCGTTCTTGAGAGTAGCACTGCTGACATGAAGTTTGTAGTCTAAGGCAGATGGCAGATGATGTGTTTTAGGTTACCTGGCAAAAGGGGAGATCTTGGTGCGGGCAACATGGAAGGAACATATTCCTACCCACACTGTAATTATGGTTGAAAAATCAGCAAAGTTTTCCTTAACTTTAGGTCTAAGGCACAGAGGAATATGATCAGGCTTTGGACACACTGGCTTGTGAGTAGGATGTGTCCATTGCTGGTTTGGCTCTGCACATGAGATTTGTTGACAATAAGATTAATAATGTCTTTTAAGTTGCCACAAACTTGTTAGCAAGTTGCTTATTTACACATCCGGAATATTCATAGTGATGTTAATGTTCATCTCTCCTCCACCAGCTCCTGAAGAAGGTGTATCTGACTCTTACGCTGCTGAAGAGTTTCAAGCATAGTGTAGAAGTATTTGGAATGAGCCATGTGAATCCGAGCAGCTTTCAGGTGCCCCCAAACACTGGTAGAACCTTGTTGGTCCTCTTTGTGTCACAATATTGATAACGTGCAGCCATCTCTTCTGATTGCATTATCCTGACTACCTGCAAAACTAGAGTTCCACCGTAACACTTTGGAGATGGCAAAGATCAGAACAGCTAAATCAATCACCCAATCCCTTACAGCGGGATGCTTAATGACTTTAAAATGAGCCCTCAGCAGCTTTCAGGAGCCCAGGAGGCCACGGGTGATGGTGAATGGCGTCTTTTAGAAAAGCCAATATTCTGTGGATAAAAACTGTGAGAAACTGATATTTATTTCCCCCAGCACCATCTGTTTGCCACCAGCAAGAGGAAGAAAAGGCCAAAACAAGGCTTTCTTTTCACCGTCCTGTGGAAATGCAACAAAAAACAGTGGACAGAGTCACCACTGCCTGATCCTCATGAGCAGTGGGAGTAGCGATCTAAAACTCCATTTAGGCTCCTGTTTACCTAAGAGATCAGCCGCAAAACACAGTCATTCAGCCGCTCACCCCTTTATCTGGTCATGAATATTCCCATAATCCTCTGGCCTCTATCCCAGAGGCCCCTTCTTTAAGATGCTGGGTGTTGTGTGGGTTGCAGAGGGTGGAGGGACTCTCGCCCGTTGAGAGAAAGAGAGGAAAGCCTTTCCCCCCAATCCCCTCTTTCAAGGCCTTCTCTCGGCTGATCTCCACATGAAATGATATCTCATTCACTCTCACTCTGTAGAGTCCCCTAAGCCTGCTGCGGCCGAAACGCTGGCAGAAGGAGAGCTGAGCCAGAAAGCCTTTAATTGACCTGTAATTAGACTGTGAAACTGTGCGGCCCTGCTGGACAAGTAGCCAACACAGAGGAGAGAAAAAGATGAGAGGGAGAGGACAGGGAGGCCCGCAACTTACTGTGAGCCAGAGAAAATATACTAATCCTCTTCCTATGGAAGATGGCCACTCTTCTTTGCTGGATGTGAAAGGGAAGAAAGCTTCAAGAAAAGGTGGCTGTTATGAAAAAGTGGCAACAGAAAGATTTCAACGACTGAGTGTGGCGCCAAGGTTGAGGCTACTATAGCATACGGCTCTGAAGTTTTCTACCTGTAACAGAGCAGCAGTTCACAGCATGGTCACCAGAGAGAAAGTGTTTGGTTCCCGTCCCAACCTGTCATCATTCATGAAGAAACTTTCTGTATCTCCTGACTGCCAAGGTCACAGTGTAGGTGGGACTCTGAACTGTTGAACGCTCTGCCGTTTCCTTCTTTGAAAGCTGATCTCTTAATGTAACAAACAGAAAAGGCTTTTTTTCCCTCAGCATGCTGCTTGATTTGTCACTAAATCTGGATTGTCACGCTATAAAAAGTGGGCCATAAGAGACATGGACACAGGGAGAGCGGGAATGTCGACGGACCAAGCGCTGTGTCAGTGACAGAGCAATGAATCAGCCTGCACACTCGCTGCTCTTATCTAGAAAACAGATGCCTGTGAGAGAAAAGCTCAACCTGGGGAGAGACGTACGTGGGTCTGAACAGGTCAAAGCTTGGGGTCAGCCAGAGGGCAGACAAAACAAAAACAGCAAAATGCTGAGAAAAATCCTTTGAAAGAACCAGGTGATGACTGTTTGTGGTCTTTGGGGTGTAGGTTTTATTGACAAGCATTGCCTGTGCCTTTGAAGGGCCAGACATAAAAGATTTTTAGTGCAGGGGTTGTAAAGATGGAGCTGGCAGTGACACAATTTGGGAGATTGTGGATTTAGCTCTAGGCTTGATGGATTTAACTGATAGAGCAGATACTAATACAACAGGAGGAAACAGTCAAACTGAAATTTCTCAACCAAATACAGCAGTAAACTGTCACCATTACTTCCTTTTCTAAAAATGAACAGGTCTTACACGGTAAGTTCACTTATGACTCATGGTGTAAATCACAGCAGGTCAGATGTCTTAAGTTTTTCAAGACTCACCTTTTGCACTCAAATGGAGCTCTGTGCTGAGGCTAAGTGGCAATCAATCTTCAGTAGCCACATAAGCCTGGGGATGTGAGGATGACAAGCCCAGTTTAAACGGAGGTCCTGTTATAATCCCTCAGAGAACCACCCCTCTGCTGAATCAGCCACAGGTGTGAGTGCATACAAGGAAATGTACTCACTCCCAAATTTACAAACACTAGATTCACACACAGCTGCGTCTCAGCAGGTGCCAAACACACACAAAAATCCTGCAGCCATGAAAACGGAAATACCAACCCAACCTTCCTTATAACAAGAATGAAATATAAAGAATGACTTTTTAATCACTTTGTCTCAGTCCCTTCTTGACATGGCGCTGACCCCAAACGATTCGATAAAAATAAGTCAACGGAGATTAAACAGTCCAGCTCTCCTTTTCCTCCCCTTGGGGTAATGCATACCTCCAGCTGTTCTGGACCCTTCACACCTTCACAATTATACAACACTGAGAAGAAACACACCTGGAATTCCTTTGAGCTTTGAGAGAAAGTCTGTTCAGGCCCAAAGGCTGGAGTCACTGGACTACAGGTGTTTTACTTACAAATATAAGGCTAACAAGAGGACAAGATGACAGAGAATTTCATCAACATTGAAGGGATGAGATCCAATAAATCGATTGAGATAATGACACACACACTTTACTCTCTTTCATCAGTGACTTTCATGCTGTTATTCTCGGCTGTACACTTAAAAGGTGACACTGATTTTTTTTATTCTTAAAAATTTGCTGAAATGAAATGAAAACCTAAAAATGAAATCCTTAAACACGTTAACTGCCAACACAAACAGTATGTGAGAGCCTGCCTTACATTGTGAAATTCTGAGCACCCAAGGAATTAATTTTGGTTTATTTATTAGTGTCACTGTGCATCACTTTGACAATGGTACGTAGCAACAATGGTACGTTTTATATTTTTGCCTTTCTTAAAAATGACAACAAGGCTACAAAGGTAAACCCATCTAAACTTTGGATGGGTTTAACTAGACAAAAATAATTCAAATGGTGCATTTTTTCAAAAAATACTGCAGGGAAGGAGTGTATGGTTTTCCTATTACCTCATCCCAAGCAGCACCTGATGTCAGACCTTTTTGTGTGTGTGTGTGTGTGTCTGTGAGAATGACAAGAGGATCAGTGCGAATGGGTCCCTGGTGGCCTCACTGCACTAGAAACATGTGAACAGAAGCCCTATGGTTCCCCCTCCCATCACACACCACCGTCTCTTTCCTTTTTCCCACACTTGCTTTCTCATTCGCTCTCTAAGGAGACTGAAAAATTACTCTACATCCTCCCTCACGTTTTTATTTCCTTATCACCATTTCACTCATTACCTCCTGATTTGCTTGTCATCTAAAACACAGCTCATTTTTCTCATTTCCTCAGTTTACTTTTTTCTTTCCTGTTTTTACCCAGACTCACTATTTCAGTCAACTTCATCTGATTGCAGCTTGTGTTACAGCATGAGTGCATCACAACTGGTAATGAGAAATGTCATCTTCATTTTAACATAGCTAGGAATGTCCTAACCAGATAGTGATCAGAGTACTTCAATATTGAGTATCTGCAGATACCGACTCTCATCTGATACTTATATTTTCCTAAATGTTGTTTAATATGTATCCAACACAACTGGGAGAATGCAACTTCTGAAACAGATGTTACCAGATCAGCTGATTTATCAGAGAAGACGTATCACTTAGTCGGAGTTGTGCAAACTACAAAAACACTCTATGCGCTCACCATCACACATTGCCGTTCCTTCACAAATGATCTCTGGTCAGCTGAGTAGCGGCCTGACCTGAACATGAACCTGACCTAATCAGTTATGGGGCCTGTAGTAAACCAGACATGATGACAAAATGTCTCTCATACTACATTAGATTTGTTCTTTACTAACTTAATAGTGAACACTCAATACAAAGAAAGCTGTCACAAAAATGTTTACATTTCAAAATCCTTACAGAAAGTAATTGAAGATATTAGAGCTGTTTAAGGGTGGATAAGAGAAGCAGTGTTAGTTTTTTGGAAGTCACTTTCACACAACATTAACCTTACAAGATTGGATAAAATGCAGGAGGAGCGGCTTCATCTGTGCTAGCATTATGACAACTGTATCAAATGTTTGTATACTTGATGCTCTCAGGAAAAAAATGGATAATTTGGCAGTAACTCTGCTGCCTGAGGTTTCCTCCTGCATGGGAAAAAACTAACTTGGACTGTAACGGTGCTAAGCTGCTCAGAGTCAAACTGCTATAATGCTAAACTAGTGTCTATTTAATTCAGAAGCAATGAAGACTGTGGTCAGGGAGGGTGAAACTGAGTGTTAAAGATAGAGCAAGAAAGGTGGAAAAAAAGACTAAGGGCCTGATTTACTAAAGGTCTGCGTGTGTAAAAACGTGTGCAAACTTGACATCACCCGCAAAAAATGTGCAAGCTGATCTACTAACGCAGCGCACTCAGGTTTGCGTCTTACAACTGTGCAAGATAATATGCCACATACCATCTTAGTTTTGTGTGTTAGCATGCTAACCTTTGATAATTAGCACAAAACACAAACATTCAAACTGCTGAATCTGAAGAGTTTTGCAGATTTTTGGTCAAAGAAATGAACAAATAGACATTTTGACCTGATGGTGATGCTATCTGAGAAGTCAAGGGATAAACTACGTTTTTACAGTTATTCCTGAGGGGGGTATGACTGTCTGTACCAAATTTCAAGACACTCTATCCAACAGTTGTTGAGATATTTTACTATAAAACACAAATGTCAACCTCATGGTTGCACTATAAGAAAAGTCAGGGGATCGCCAATAAGGATGCACAGTCGTTGAGATATTTCAGTGTAGAAGGGTGAACCGACTGACCATCAGACCGTTGCCATCCCTATAGAGCCTTGTCACCAGCACAACTTAAAGCAGCAAAAGAAAAAGTCGAGGAATGAGCAGTTAAGAAGCAAGGCAAAGCAAGAGAGTGACAATAACCCAATGAGAATAACAGCACAAGCAAGTGTAGATGGAGGAACAAAACAACAGAGGCCAACATGTAGAAACAGTGTATGTACGGGCAGCCTGACATGACAGACAGTCAAATCAAACTGTGGCACTGAGCAACAAACCTTCTCCATGCTCTAAAATGCAGCCCAGTGAACATGTCTCAGGGACTAGTAGCAATGTTAAGAAGCTAACTTTCTGTATTCACACAAATCGTAAGTCAATACAGACAATTCATTGTCTGCAACCTATACTGTCATAAAAAACATAGATCATAGGGACTCAGAGCACATGATTAACATGATAATGAGCTGAGAAAATTATGCTCTAGATCAGGGGTGTCAAACTCATTTTAGTTCAAGGGCCACACACAGCCCAATTTGATCTCAACTGGGCTGGACCAGTAAAACCATTGCTTAGATAAAGACATAAAGATAAATATGAAATACATAATAAAACTCTCCAATAATGAAGATCTATTTATAAATTCTTCATAAAATCTATTCAGAAAATTGTCCATGGGATGCAAGTCACACAAGTAAAAATGAAACACTATAAGGTTTGTGCAAACCCAAACACAGCATGCTGGGAGCTTCTGCTGCTCTCCTCCCTGAAAGCAGGCACATGTGCACACAACACCTCAAGACGATACGTCATCCCTTAAAGCAGAAGAAAACAGAGGAGCACTTCTCATTGAGCGCCCACTAATCACACTGGAGGTAGCTGCTCAAAGGAGGAGGGGGGTGGGGGGTGGGGGTTGAAAGGAAACGAAGTGAGCGTGAGGCTGAGAGGGCATTCCGGTGAGCAAGCCCAGACAACCAGAGCGTTATTGTATTCTGCTTTCACACAAGAAAAAGGAAGAGGAGAAAGTGACTGCAAGCGCAAACATGCGAACACTTAACACATTATCACAGTTCTTAAGCGCACCAACTGTTGACAACTTAAACACTTTAACCCTCAAATAGCCTTCTTATAAAAGCTGAAATCCATCATTTTCCATGCAGCAGTGGCCTATGGTGGAGATGGTGAACAAGGGTGTTTGGTTACCAGCTGTTTATTCAAACTGGTCATCCCAAAACATAGAAAATGTGCTCGCAAGTAAAATGTGATGCTAATGGATTTATGCATGGTGTCTGAAAATGCAAACAATGTAAAATATTTAACTTAAAATTAAAGTGCACTACAGGAAAACTAACCTTACTGGCTTTCTCAACCTTCATCCCAAATATAGGCTATTGATGGTCAAACACATCTTTGAGTGGACAAAACTTTTATGTTGCTGTTTATCTTTAATCAGCTATTGAGTCTGATGCTGAACCTCAAGATGCTCTTATCAACCTAAATTGTTACTTACGGTATTGGGGGAAATAACACGTTTGAGATCTTGAGATATAGTTTACAATAGGGCTGGGCAACCAACATTTAGTAACTCTAATGGTCTTAATCTTGCTCATGTCAATTAATCGTGGTGTTCACTGTTGCCATGACAGTAAAGGTTGCATATCTTTAAGGAATTTGAAAACTTGTCTCCAGTTTTATGTTTTATAGATTTATGTGTCTTTCTTGTGTGTCTTTTTAACTTGACTTGACTCTCTGAACAAACGATCGCACAAGAGTTCCTATGTGTGCAAGCACAAATGACAAATAAAGTTCTTGAATCTTGATCATTTTAACCCAAACCATGATCTTTTCATAGTTCTAATAAAGTGGGTTTTGTGCCTAAACTAGACATTAACTACAGCGTCACACCTTAAAACATCATTATTTTCACTCCCTAAAGATACTCATGTGCAAAAATATCACAAAATATTGTGTGAGGGCAGCAGTGTAAAATATAAAACAAAAGAAACTGTGAAAATACATAATTGTTCATCAAAGGTGGAGATAATTGTTCATTAATCGTAATCGAGGTTAAAAGTTCAATTAATCGTGATTTTGATTTTTGCCATAATCACCCAGCCCTAGTTTACAATAATTATCATGGTATGTAATGTGTTTGAGTTGAATATGGACAGGGTTGTGATTGAAACATTACAACCAGCTCAATGAGAAACTCGATGATAATTGATTTCACAAAAAGTGCTTTTACTGTTACTGCGGCAGTTAATGTAATAACTTAAAAAATTCAAAATAGTCTTTAGTTGATCCGTAACATTAAACTAGGCCTTTGAAGAACCGAGAAATGGCAATTTGCAGCACACACATATACACACACACACACACACACACACACACACACACACACACATACACACACACACACACACACACACACACACACACTCGCTCATGAAACATCTTTCCCATGACCAAATTAAGAATGTTTTAATCTCACATTAACATAGAAGAGAAATGCTGGGGTAATAATGTGTCAATAACAACCCACAGTGTGTGTGCCTCTGGACTGTACACAAGCCCTTCATCTATTTGACATGTCAGATAAACAGCCACTAAGGAGGACTGACAGCCAAGAAACACTTCTTCCCCTTCAGTGGCGACCAGTCCATGTGACAGAAGAGTAAAGGTGGATGGCTGTTAGTCACTGCTGACAGAGAAATAAGAGCTCTATATGCACAGTCCATCGAGGTCTCAACTCATAACTAATACTGAGGGAATACAGTGCCATAACTTAAATGTTAACATAACAATACATCCCCCTCAACAGCTTCTTCAAAAACAGGGGTCTATATCTTACATATGCGCGAAGTCCCATATTAAATATTTTGTCGACACAAAACCTGCTGGAAAATTGTGCAGTCATGATTTATGTGCACAAGTGTAACATCTGTAGAAGCTCACAATATTAAACATGATATCTAACACTTCATAATGGAGCAGTAATTCTGGAAACCCTCTGGTACAGTGCAGTTTCCTAAATCCGGCACCACAGTACTTTTTCCAGTACAACACACACACACAAAACACAATTTCTATGAGAGGCAATGAAGCAGCCAAACAACATCCCAGTGGTCTCCTAAGAGGCCTGTGCTTGCACATTAGGCCTGGGCTGTGCTCCAGAGACGGCACTGTGCCATACAGCTGGTCTGGCACACGCTGACACATACACACACCTCTTTGCAATGTACATTGTGCCGCTGATTAGCGCTGCTTTTCACGCTCTCGTTTGTTGACGCACACACCTGACCTGTAATTGTAACCTGAGCAATGCTGGGCCTGTCTGCGAGTAGGGGCAAATAGGGCTTAACAGCAGACTGCCCCTGGGAGCACATTTCTGCCTTTGTTAAGTGTGTTTATCCTTTCTGCCGCCTTCTATCTCTTCCTCTTTTCTCTCATGTTCTCATAAGAGAGGTTGTCAGGTAAAGGTGAGATCTGCTCTCAACTTTCCCGTTCTTGTTCTCTTCCCCTCTGTCACATGGGAGAGTCAAGAAAGAGACGGATGGGATCAATTGGGCAGAATTTGACATGGACAGCAAAACAGTGACAGAGAGACTTAAATCGATGGGAGAGGGTGAAAGAAAGCTTGCTGGATCAAGTAGCCTGAGCTATTAGCTGGCTGACCTGTGGGTCAGGTCATAGTTTGGGCCTGAGGCGATCTGACCTGCTATCTTTAAACAGGGTGGAAAATGAGTGGGGGGGGGGGGGGGGTACAACAGCTCTGAGGTAAACTGATTTTATAATGCATTCAGTAAGGTTGCTATACAGATAAACAACAGTGCTGCAGGGGAATTGCATGACAGGAAAGAGGTCTGTGTGTCTCCTGCTGAGTGTTTTTTCACTGCTAATTTAAATAATCATATGAAGACATAAAAATGAACAGGATAATAATAATGGTAATAACAGGTTGTCACTGAAGTTCCAAAGACACTCCTTTAACTGCAAGGCCACAGGTTCAATGCCTGCCAACAGCTGAAATGTCTTCTAGTAACACAAAATGACATGATGAGGTATCCATCTAATAAATTGCATGTCTTGACCAAGCCATTAAAGTTCGCCTCTGGGAACTACAACGCCACCAAGCAGTAACTGGACATGCCAATGCATAACTGGATGAGGCTACAAACTTGCAGCCCGACTTTTAAAAGAACCACAAGTGAAATGTTTTTGCAGACTTTTTGGTTTTGCTCGAAGAAAGCTCGCTCACTCTGCTTTGTGGCGTGTCACCGAGTCAGCTCATCAGCCATGTAGTTCCAGTCCAGACTGATGGACCCACATACCCACACAGGCTGCATTACATAGAAAGTCCTGCGCAAAGTGTCAGACAGCTAATGACCCAGATCCTCCACTCACCCACTTACTCAAACTGACAGATTGACAATGCTAAAAGTCTGGAACACAAATTTTCTTGGTAAGGGGAAAAAGAAAATTCTGACATCTCCATAAAATTAAAGCTGAGTCATAGCATGCTTTTGTGACGTCCTAAAACCTGCCGCTTGTACCATCTCACTAATGACTTGAATGAAGTTCTTGTAATCATGAGAAATGTATACTTTTTAATTATATGATAATAAAAGTGACTGAAAAACTGAGATTTAACAGCCATTAAAGGTTCAAAAGTTTCCCATGAGCCTTTGAAAGAATATATGTGTGTGTGTGTGTGTGTGTGTGTGTGTGTGTGTGTGTGTGCACAGGTGTGTTTTTATCCTACAGATCACATGACAGATTCCAACCACATTCCCACATCTATCGCAGGGTTTGGTGATGGGGAAGTGGGTACGTCATGCCTGTTTGGGAAAGTTTGGGATCGACTTGCCTTATGGGATTTGCAAGGCCAGGCAGGTCTGGGCATTCCTAACTGTGTGTGGAGTAGAGAAATGACTGTGTGTGTGTGTGTGTGTGTGTGTGTGTGTGTGTGTGTGTGTGTGTGTGTGTGTGTGTTCTGCCTCCTCTCCCCAAGGCTGGTGTCAGAAAGCTTAACTCCACTGAAGAGGAAGTGAAGCCGGTCAACTGTTAACTGTACCTGGCAAAAAAAAGGCTTTGTGTGTATGTTTGATCAGTTTTCTGTGCATCTCTCCGTGTAGCTGCCATGTTCTGATGTACTTGGTGTGAAATGTGTGTGAGTTTATGCATGTTTAACTGTGGATGCAAGTCTGAATGTTTGTGTACCTAAATGCTTCATACAGTATGTATCCTGTTCTTATATGATATGAATGGATGTGTGTATGCACGTGTGTTTACACTTGTAGTAATGGAGGGAAAAAGTCAATGAAGGGGTGTGTGTTTTCTTAAGGCGATAACTGATTCTTGGTCAAGTAAATATCACACACACACACACACACACACACACACACACACACACACACACACACACACACACACCACAAAGTCTGGCCTCATTCACCTGTCGGCCTTTATGAAATGAGTCTCCTATCAGGATGTCAGGAAGTCCAGATTAACAAGGGAAACAATAGAGATTGTATGTTTGTGTAAGGGTTTAAATAAATGCGGAACAATCGTAGAGGGTTCATGTCTGAGTGTTTGAGGCCATAGCAACACCCATCAATTAGAGTTAGTACATAAAAGCCAAGAATATCTGGAGGTAGACGGCAGGATGATATCTGCATGGGCCAGAGGGCAAAGGATCAACGCCTGAATCATGTCACTACATAAACATGGTCACAAATGTAGCTGTATGAAAAATCTACTGTTTTAACTGATCTGTTAAATTGGATTTAAGGTAATTTAAAAAATACAATGACTATTGTTAAGAACTTCTAATCAAAAGCCCCGAAAATACAAATGTTTAAATTTAAGATTTGAGATTACTGCAATTATGTCCAATACAGTTAGACATGTGTCTAGATTGTTCTTGACTCATGTGTCACTTTTGATACGGTATTGATCAGCTTAGTTATGTTGCTTTTTAAGACACCTGCTTAGTTAAAAGGATTAACAACAAACAGCACTGAGGACACTGTAAAACCTCACTGGCATAACAAGTCAAGGGGTATTTAAGAAAATGACAAATTAATTAATTGAAATGAAATTAATATATTACCTACTAATTAGAGTATCTACGGTATTTTAATGTTTTTCTTCCATGCCTACAATTAAGATAATGCAAGCATCAGTATTAAGAATACACTGATGTAAAGGAGAGAAGAGCGGTGCATTTGTAACTATTTTGAGGCAGGTGTGCGTACATGATCATGATCAAGAGTGTGTTTGTGTGTGGTGGTGTCATGCAGAGAGTAATGACAGCATGCCTGTCTTGCTGCTTTGTGTATAGTTTTACAGAATAAGACGACCGCTGGAGACAACTCAACTGTCACTGTCCTAGCTATTATTAGGAGCTTTCAGCAACAGGACATGAGCAGATACAGTATGTTGGGCCCATCCAAAGAAAAGCATTGAAACATATTTGAATACCTTTCTTAACTCCTGTATATTCATTTATTCTGGATATGATGTGCAACGTAAGCAACAGCAGGAGTGCACACCCACATTTCCAACAGATGATGGTAGACAGGGAAGGTGGAGATGGGTCACCTGCTTTTACTCACCACAGAAACTTGCTAGCTTTAATTCTGTGCAGGCTTGGAAATTTTAGGCAACAAAAATGGTGGTATAACACCCCCAACAATTGTTAAATTGTTGTATAAAGCTGGGAGCCAAAAAGAAGTCAACAAAAGAAGGCTATGATTAAACTACATAGATTGCAGCTTAGTTGTGTGAATCTAATCAACTCCCTGTGGTTAAATCAAAATTAAGATATCCATGGAAACCACAGACAAAATAACACAGGTCTGGTCATGTCACTGGTAGCACTGTCTAAGACATGACTAATATTCAACAACTAGGGGGTTGTTGTTGGTGTGTTTGTGCCAAAAACACAGAAATCCTCATTCATCTCTGGTTACCATTAACGCCAGACTCAGACTGAGACCAGAGCCATACTGGTGGGCTGACTCATCGAAGCCTCATCCCACCCATACTGCACCTTTGAAAGCACGGATTCTCAAATTCTTATTGATCTATTTTGCACAACTGTTCTACAACATTTTCTGAGAAATTATAGAAAATAAAACTAAAAACATGTGTTTCTACCTATTTAGTTGCTAAAATCTTAACACTAACACAACTTTAACATCAGATGCAACCAATAAGGTGTCCGGCAGTTTCTTTTTGAAGGTGGGAGTCAATCATTTGAATTGGTGGATATCTGATTGTTACTGTTAAGTATGAAGGAAGACCTAAGGCTACGTTTTCCATTCTGAGGTGATGTACGGTATTTTACCATTCAGAGAGATGCCATTTGGTAAAATGAAAGAGGGTGTCTTTGCATGCATTCAAAGAAAGACTGCCTGGACTTGTCTTTTAGGCATGTGGGCACTGCAAATTGTGCTGCATTTAATCAGCAGGGTTGTGTTAACAGAGCTGGTGGATAGACCTGACAGGCAGACAGCCAGCACACTGCAGCTTTACACACAAGCACGCACACCCACACACACTTCTTCCTGTACTATGTGCCAATTAAAGCCTCAGAAAATATTGTAAAAGACACATTTGTGTATATGAAGGATATCATCACAAACATGCATGTTAAGTAAATATGTAGCAGTCTCATGGGGTCAGTCATAGATGCATGGTATACACATATGGGGACAAGCAGGGTGGATTATGGTGTAAATGTGGCTAATGACAGTTAGAAATGGTAAAGTATGTTTTTTACATTTTTACACCAATCCAACACCATGTGCGATTTGTGCATATCCATCTACACAATTTTGCTGGAAATCTGCCAGCAATGCTGCTCATTATATGATGACCTGACAAGAGTTTGAGACAACAACAGTGAATCCCTCTTAAAATGAAGCCTAAAAAGCAGCCAGCTGTATCAGTCTGGGTCAGTAACTGCATAAATACTTTTTCTTCCAGATTAGTAAGTACTGTTTCCTTAAGCACCAGTGCCACCTACTGAAAATGTTGAGACCTGCTTTAATGGAAACATTTAACAATACAATATACTGAAAGTATATTTGAATGCACAGAAGCCAGTGTATGAGTGACACTGAGATCAGCAGTTAGCAGTTTTTTTGTTGTTGTTGTAGAAAATGTTGTGACTTACTGAGATCCTCTGCCAGCTGGACTCGGCGGCCAGTGATGAGCTGGGTCTTCTTCTCCATGTCTTCCCCGAAGTCATCAAGCACCTCCTTTACATTTTTCTCCAAGCGGCGCACTGAGAAGGAAAATGAAAGAAATCAATATCTAATTCAACAATAATGCATTGAATTTGTCTCTCAATGTTGCAATAAATTATATGATCCACACATTTTACCATCATTAAAATAGTTGAGAGACAAATTGTCTATTAGCCCAATATGTATTTTTGTGTATAGTTGTTGTAAGACTCAGTTTCATGATTGAAGGGTCATCGATGACTTGGAAAACTGGTTATGTACCTTTCACAAAGCACAGCGCTTAACAATAACAATAACTTTTCTGTGCAAACACATTTTGACAACTTTCAACCACTTGTTTTGGTCCTTCTACTCTAAAGAGTGGAGTAAAAATTCCACAAATAAACTGTTAGCATCATAAACACAATACTGACATCCTGCCCCAATTAAATGAGAAGCAGAAAAGTCATTTAAAGCTTAAGCCAGGCAGGCCTAACAGGAGATACTAAGTGCCCCCTTGAATTAAGTCTTCCATTAGCTATAATTAAGTCCCCAATCCTTACCCTCGGTGTTGGTGAGCTGCTGTCGGAGAGTGTTTGCTGTGATGACCAGCATCCTCTGGATCCTCCAAAACAGTACCACATCATTGCACTCCAACTGGTGAAACATGCAGGCACACAGATTAGCTTTTCTCACCATGACTTAAAATACAACTTAAAAAGGAGCTGGCAGAGAAAGACAACTCAGGAGAACTATAATCTACTTACCTCAGAGTCAACAAAGTGTCTCTGGTAGTAGTAGAAGCCTCTCCTGCAGAGGTTGCAGTGGGACAATGCCTTCTGCAAGAAGTGTCGTCGGTACAGCTGATGCCAGGTGTCCTTGATCTGGACCAGGCAAGAAAGTCAGTAATCCAGCAGTTAATGAGTGGACAACGTAATAAAAACAGCCACTGAAGCACAACTTTTGTACATGTTGCAGAGATGGAATTGAAAAAAGTATTTCGATCTCACCAGCACAGGGTCAACTTCAACCCCTCGTCCCTCTAGGTTCTTCCGGACTGTGGTGACTTCGTCATTGGCCAGGTAGGCTGTGTGGTCTTCGTGCAACTTCAGCAAGCGCTCCAGCTCGTTTTTCGTTTCATTACGGATGTGCTACAAAGGTCAAAGAAAAGTGAGTAAGCACTGTCATGGTGGTGCTACTGAAAGTAATGCAATTAGGGCCTGATTTACTAAAGGTCTGCGTGTGTAAAAACGTGTGCAAACTTGACATCACCCGCAAAAAATATGCAAGCTTATCTACTAACGCAGCGCACTGAGGTTTGCGTTTTGCAACTGTGCAAGATATTACGCGCTGTCCATTTACATTTACCATAATGAATATGTAATACGGGGCGTTTCAACCCCAGTGTGCAAAATACAGGGAGGAGAAAATGCAAATATGTTATTTAGCACACGCATTGTGATTTACCAAACCTGAAGGTATTATTTCTGATGGCAACTGCGTCTATAAATAATACCTTTGAAGGGCAGGTATTAACCAGCTGTGCACTGCACACAGATGACTGCTGTCACTGTGGAGAGGAGGAGACGGAGGTACAATGACAGAATACACACAAGATGGAGTTTTTCCACCTGTGTTAATAATTTTGGAGTGGAATATTTTTGGTTATACTAACAGCATTGACTTTGTCACAAATAATCTCCCATCTCAGTTTTTCTGGTAATATTTGTTTTTGTTATAACTCAATATACTTGTTAACCTCTTGCACTAGAACCTGATCACATTTCATTTTGTGCTTGCAGCTTTCTGCTCGTCCAAACTCTCCATTCAGACACGCAAAACCCTCATTTAAATACTGCTGTCTCCACCCTGTTGCACCCGTTTTCATTTACGCAGATATTCTTAGTAGATCACCCGCAAAACGCTTGCAAATGAAACACGCAATATATTGCACTGTGCACGCAATCTAGTACCCACTATTTGGGATCTTAGTATATCAGGCCCTTAGTGTCTTATACTTCTTCTAAATGAAAGTTTCTGGGATGCCTATTAAAAACTCTGACCTGATCTGGTGTACGATTCTTCCAGTTCATCCACCTCTGCTTCCAGTCTGGACCCACCATGTCTCTGATAACTGATTCAGCTGCAAGATGAGAGGAGCACAAAAGAAAAGGGATATAGACAATACATACAGCATGTTATTAAGTACTTGCCACTTCTATCCAAAGTATTTCAAACCATGAAGTCAGAACTCATGAGTATTCACTGCACAATAGAGACAGAACTTTTAACCCAGGCAACACAGGAGATGTGCCTTTGTGACTTAGTTAACCATTTACTCCATAATTTGGTAGCCATATTATGTGAAACAATGCTGATAAGCGCAGGTGTGTTCGACTGTGGAGTAAATGGAGATTTTCATTTGTAGTAATAAAGGATCTGAGCCTACTATGTTTGAATACTGAGCTCGATCTAAATGATCTTGATGTTACATGAAGGCATCAAGACTGACGTACTGTCTTTGAGGCGTGACTGCAAGGTTTCCTCCATGAACTGGATTGCTGCATCCCACTGTGGCTTGTCTGTGATGGAACGGTCTTCTAGGGCATTGTGTTGGATCACCCTCTGACACACACACACACACACACACACACACACACACACACACACACACACACACACACACACACACACACACACACACACACACACACACACACACACACACACACACACGAAAAAGTACATTATCAGTTAAGATGTCATGCAATGATAATGCATATTAAGCCCAATACCAGATGTGCCAGTTGTTGGCAACAAATAATCATTGCACTAATTCCAGCAAGACCAGTTACATTCATAATATATGATGACTAAATTGCAAACTAAATTAAATCAAAATGTGCATGTAAGTGGATTTACTGTGTGTTTACCAGGCTGTCCTTAGCCCTCTCATTCCACTTATGCCTCTTGATACTCTCGTCCTTCACAGCCTCCTTCAGCTTGTCAAAAATGTCGTCCTGGTCTTTGCCTCTGTATTCAGCCATGAAGCGGGCAAACTCCTCCTGCAGTGTCTCCCAGGCAACCTAATGGGGGGCAAAGTATATTGGAGAAAGAAGAAGGCTCATATTAACATAAGCCCATTGCCTGATTGAATATTTTTTGGAAGCTCAGCAGTTTATGTCAGAGTAGTTGAACTGAATATAAGTGGTAAGAAGCAACTCTAAAACAGAGAATCTGAATGTCACTGAAGTGCCAAATCATTCAGAAATAACTCAATATTTGACAACAGCATATTTTTATGATTATCAATTATCATTTTAAATGAAATGCAAAAACAGGCACCAACTCATGCATTAATATTTGGAGATTTCCTTTTATCAGCAGAAAATATGATTTAACAAAAATTTGATTAGAGTTCATGTAATAAATAACATTTTGTATTAACAATCTAAATCATAACATAACCAGTTGTATAAAGTTGGTCTCCGTTACCTCCAGTGCTTTATGTGGAAGCTGCTTGTCGGTCCACTGCTTGAGCTTGATGTCTACAGTGGTGTTAAAGGTACCAGAGTCCATTGTTTGGGCAGCAGGCAGGTAGATATTCTCAATCACATGGGTGGAAACACGTTCCCACAGCTTCTTTTGCAGGATGGACTCCCTGGGAGGTTAAAAGATACTGCAAGTCATGCCAACTTCCAATGACTGGACTGAAAGAAGATTTTTTAATTGGCACCACATAGTGGAGCAGGTTGTACCATTTTGGTACTCTGTGCTTTTGTTTTGTAGTGACGGTGCTTTGTCCATATCATAATATTTTTTTTACCTTTAAGTTCAAATTATTATATTTTGATTCAGATTTATAATAGGTATAACAAGCAGGCAGTGTTTGTAACCAAGTTGCTTTCAGATTTCCAGCTCAGTTCAGTTAAGTGATCCGCTGAGACAGAAAACAATGAGTGAAGAGGGATCGCTCTTGGCTGAGCGGCTTTTACTCCTGTAGTCAGTGCTACTGCGATTGCACTTGATTCTAATAGATTCCAATACAGCTCCACTATGACCCTGTTAGCCGTTAACGGTCTCCCCACTCCTACTCCATTTCTCCACAGCAGTGCGACAATGGAACAAAACCCTGCACAGGTCCCCATGAGAGCAGAGCAGTGTTGTGCCTCTCATTTATCATAAACACATGCTCATATTTCATTAAGCTCCCCTTTTGTTCAGGCTAGCACTCTTCACTGTCAATAAGCACAATCTCCAATAGTGCTGGCTGGCCGCTGGCCAGCTAACTGGGCCACCCCTGTTCCTGTCCATGGGCCATTTATCAGAGTATTGATCTGGGAGAACTGATGGCACGCACACTGGGGACGGCCACAACACCAAGCATACATCTCATTAAGCAAGGTTTTCCTCATTGAGGGTGAGGTATAACTCTACATTCATGTAGAGATAAATACATGCAGAGAAAGGCCTGCAGTATGCTCTAAAAATAGTTTCCTGTTCATGGCTGGTTTAGTGTGAGAACGAGTTCTTCATAAACAGACAGTTGCGCGTTCGGGTCCTCAAACGTGGTACCGTTTCTTGTTAAAACAGATTTTATATATAAATGGCATGATGCTATTACCTATAATATAAAAATGAAGCTACAACTGACCTCCGACCTGAATAAACTTACCAGTGTTGTGGGGTCACTTGACTCAAGCTAATGACTTCATCCAAGATTTCATTTTTAGCCTTTTCAAACAGTTCATTCTGCAAAGAGAGAAAATGAAGACATATGTATAAATATTCTGGGGAATTGTGATACAAGAGTGTAATTTTAAGTGTAGTGTTTGTTTTTCTCACCCTGTCCAGCTCTCTCAGACGAGGATAGTTGTTCTTCCATTCTGTCTCCAGATTGAAGCGGGATGCTGGAAGGATGGTGACAATGAATATTAATTTTTTAACATCAATATTAATAATATTCAACTTTAAATTTAACATAAATGAAATTATGATTGAATACTAGTTTTAAACCCACCTCCCCAATCCCTCCCTCCTTCCCCTTCCAAAGGTCAACAAACATACATACAAATACATTCAGCAAACAATATACCAAAGCAATCTAAATAGACTTTAAATGCTAAAAACAAAGAAAGAAAGAAAAAAACTGCATAAGATGTGTACATCAAGACTGATTCAGACTTCTCTTCTTCAGTGTCTTAGTGCTATAATTTTGAATGGAAAAAAAGGGCAACGGCAAGTTTACTATTGCAAGAAAAGGCTTAGTTCAAACAAAGTTTTTACCAAGTTGGATACAATTTTCCTAGACCCACATATTGAATATGTGACTTTTTCTAATTTAAAAGAAGTCATCATCTCTCTAACCCATTGTGTAAATGAACAGGGCTTTGTTGTTTTCCAGGGGAGAAGAATGAAACAGTGGGCCAAAAGAGATGCAAATGCAGTAGCGTTTTCCTTATACAAAGATAAATTCTCCTCTGATTTTGCCACACTAAAAATGACAGAGACACAGTTTGTGGTAATGCTTTCTACCACACACATGCCTGCCATGCCCAAACTTGCAGGACTTTGGTGGCATCTGGGAAATTTTGAATTTACTGTATAGCCAATCTAGCATTTGAAAAATGCAGTGGGTGAAGGATTTTGAACTGTATTAGTCCATGTCTTATACAGAGTGATGAGGGATGTGTGCTATGTTGTCGTCCCATGTCTGCTCCAATAGTTCTTCCCTTATCTCCTCTTCCCAAGCTGCTTTTCTGTCAGCCCAAGTAAGGGGCTTAAATGTGCTGGATCACCCTGGAGATTAGGCCCTTCTCATACGGGTTAAGATCTAAAATGTAATGTACTGAATCAACTGGGGGTGCACAAGGTAGAGAATCGCTTTGTTTTAACTTGGTATGATATAAAAGGCAGCTTTCAGGTTGCTAATGGTGCCTATCCTTTAATAAAAGTGTGTGAAGAACTTTGTGCATACACACACGCTCCTAACTCCATTAGGAGGAGAGGAGATGGGGCCAGTCACACACTCTTTATTAAGTCAGTTTTAGTTCTCACTTATGCACACAGAGACAGAGAATGACACAGACACTCACATGCATACCCAACGCTGCTGTCCCTTTCCACAGCTCCCTATCCACAGTGGTGATTAGGCTAATTGCTGGTTTGTGAGGCCACGGTGGTGCCAAGCATGGAGGATGAAGGCCGGCTGTGTGTGATTTGATGGGCTATGGATCGATACACCACACAATGGGCCTATGGGAACTGCAGTCTCATGGCCATAAATCTCTTGTGCTGTTAGCAATAGACCCGTGATTGTCTAGACTAATTGCAGTTAGAAGGCAGGACTGAGGAAGTGAAAAAGTGTGGCGAGGCAGGTCGAGTAAGACGACTACAGTGAGGTGGGACAGTCATGAGTAGAGAAGTAGCACCTGTTCCCTGTAAAGTTCATTGATTTAAATCTTACCATGCCTATTAACACTATCACAACATGCCTGGCACTGTAAAAGGCTTTGGATATAAACACTTGCAAAATGCCACCAATGACAATCAACAATCCATCCAAAAGGATAGAGTTTAAAAATAGCTAAATAGCCTGTGAAAGTGATCATACCTTTAAAGACATCAGCCTGCTGCTCAACAGACTCCCTGACCATCTTCCAGAAGCAGTCAGAGACAGCGAGACTCAAGTTCTTTGTGGTCACCTGATGGGCCTTCAACATACCGTCCCTAGTTCCACAAGGACATTAATTGTCAACTATAAATTCATTAATTCCATCAAGCATTACATTTTGGTAAATGATGTGTAACTTGCCTTAATAATCTTGAATTCTGGAAGAAATCCTCCTCATAGTCTTTAATGGAGTCTATGCTTTCACCACTGCTCCCTACAGATGGGTAGACAGAGTAAGAATAAGATGTCAGTATCTGGCAATTCAGTTAGTTACTTTATACAAAATAATATCTAAACATATGTGATTAAGAATTACATAATTCAGAACCTACAAGAAGGTCCCTGGTTACCAGAGGAGGCTGGGACATAATAATCTGAAACTACTCATTTACTTCTGGGATTAATGCAGACTGCTGGATCACTCTGTAGTGCATGTTACCTTTTCCTGTCACCACAGCAAAGTAGCCCAGGGCCTTCATGGGGAACAGCTTGCCTTCCACTATTTGCTGGATCTGAAAAAAATGAATGTGACTTAAATTCTTGGGCTCCTTTAATCAGTAGTACAAGCTTCCCAACACTGGCTCATTGAGGGAACATCAGACTAAAATTAAAGCTCTGGGCTCCCTCTTGTGGCGCAACTGCATAAAGCTTCTCTCAAGGCAGCTCACATTTTATACACAGGCCTGAAAAATAAATAAAAATCCACTCCAGATAGTTACTCTAAAAAGATATGACGAAGTCATAACAGGTGTCCATCATTTAATAAAAATAGGTTTCTGAAGCCTTAATAAGTATGTAATTTGCTCCATCTGGTATATGTCCCATACTTTTTGGATCCATACATTATATGTAGGGGGATCCGGTTTTAACCACCTAGTTATGCATTTTAATGCTGCTGTGAGCAATATGTTTAGGAGGTATTTTTCATCCTTTCTGTCTATACTCATAGGTATTGCTCCTAATAATGATATTGTAGGGCTTTGTGGGATGTCCCGTTTGAAAACCGCTTTGAGGGCGTCAAAAACCTTCTTCCAAAATAGATTTAGTTTAGGACAGAGCCAGAATATATGAGTGTGGTTGGCATTATCTTTAACACAGTTCCTCCAGCAAGAACCACTACGTGTCGGCCCCATCTTGGCTGTTATTTCTGGTGTTCTGAAAAACCTGGCAATTACTTTCCACTTAAATTTCCTCCAGGAGTTTGGTCACTTTTTGTAAGTGTTTTCTGTTCTCTTGCAGCCAATAAGGGATGGTAATAACTAACGAATGATTGAATAATGATTGTTTTGAAGAAATTATCAATCAATAATAAGTTAATTAATGCTGCAAAATTCAACAGTGGCACTGCTGTCCTTTATGGGCATCAATAAAAAAATTCATCAAAAGGAAAATTACTATATAATGATCACCATATAAAAACAACACTTTTGTTGATTTGCCTTTTTGGGGCTCAAATGAAAAGCTAAGCTGTCTCACCCTGTTAGGGCTGGCCAAGTTCTTCTCCGCCAAGTCAACTTTGGTCAGGACAAAGATGGTCCTTTTCCCATGGGGGTCCATTTGGCTAACCAAGTCTGTTACAATGCTGCGCTCTGCATCCACACTGCCATCTGGATGGAAAGAGATGACAGTCAGAGAAGAAGTGGTAATTGTGTGTAGATGATAACAGTGATGATGTAAGGAGTGATAAAGGGGTGAAGGACTTGGATTTGCTGTTCTGCTTAAGAACAATGGGACAGAGCAGCAAGGGACTGAATGTCAGTCCTTTCCTTGCTTACAATCATAACTATTGCCTTTGTTGTGAATAGCATGCTCATGGCTTACCCTGAATACAGAGGATGATTGCATTTGGGTTCTGCATGTAAGCCTTGCTGATGCTGAAGATGGTGTCCTTCGTGTCTGATGCCATGCCTGCAGTCACAGTCTGAGAAAAACACATAAACAGACCTCTTAAAAACTGTATTTGTATTACTCTATTTACGCAGACCAGCATGGTTACAGTATTCATCATTCTAAAAAGAGCAATTTCATAGTTTGGTTTATGATTCTATAAATCTTTATTGTTGTGTAAATATCGAGGTAATAGATCACAAAATCATGTTTCTTGTACATGTTAATGAATCTATATAGGGTCATTAGGTCAAAATAATACAAGAAAATATAATGATTCTACGCATGAAATACTTCCTTTGTGCAAATTAATCTAATGCAAAGGTGTCTTACTAATACAAGACCACAGTTGTCTTTACTTACACTGATGACGCCTGGTAAGTCAACAAGCACCATCCTCTGGATGCCGGGGCCTTTGACACTCAAGGATATTGTCTAACAAAAAAATTAAAAATAATTGTTATTCTGCAACACAGGAAACAGCAGCTTCGTTAACAATCTGGATGAAAACCATGTCCAACCTCAGAGCTGACTGTCTGTCCCTCCTTCACACTCTTCCTCATCCTCAGCTCAATCTCATGCCTCAGAGCAGCCAGCTGCAGGACACAGAAAGAGAGATCAGATGTAATGGTATAAACAGATAACATCAATGAAAGGCAGCATCTCTTATTCTAATGAAGTTCAAATTAATGCTGAAATTCATATTAGGTGGATGAATGAATGGCTTTGTGACTTACGTCCTCTTCCTTGGTAAGGTCAAACTCTCTGCCACTGTCCTTGAACAGAGCCACGTGGTGGGGCCCTTCACTTAATGTCACCTGCAGAAAAAAGTATTATATGTAAGAATGAAAGAATGCATTACACAATTTCATTACAGCAAAAAAAATGCCAATATGTGTAGTGATTACAAGCCTGTGCATATGTTATACAGTACGAATCAAAAGTTTGGACACACCTTCCCGTTCCCTTGAATAAGGTGTCCAAATTTTTGATTTGTACTATATGGGTGCATAACTTTTTACTGTACTTTCACAGACAAAATTACACAAAAACCAGCCACTCTGGTCCCGCGTACCTTGACAGGAGAGCGTGTCATCATCTCTCCAGAGCCCCTGGGAAAAATCCTGGCCTGAGCTATCATCTCCAGCACGCTAGTTTTCCCAGCACTCTGATCGCCAACCACAACCACCTGAAATAGCAGCAGAAGTGGATGATGGAGGACAGAAGAGAAGAAAAGGGCAAGTAAACCAAAAATAAAAGTAACACAAAGTAACACAAAGTGCAGATACAAATGATATTTAGCATGTTTTTGAAAAACACTGAAAAACTACAGCACCTGCATCAACTAAGCAGCCAAAACTGAAATAATGCCCTCATTTAATCCGTTCCCAGTCAACCCAAAACTAAATTAGCTCCTTACCCTGGGTAAGTGGTCCTGGGTGTTGTAGTTGGCATCATAGTCAGACAAGATGTCCAGGACTTCAGAATACAAGTCAATAAGGGATTTCTACAAGAGGGGATACAACAGTAATGTTCAAGCTTAATTACATTTAACTTTATATTAACATTAAAGCACTTAGCTGGTACTTTTACTTCAGGAAATAACTGAAGTAGTCGAAAAATAACTAATATTACAGACACAGGACTCAAATAAGTATATATACATATAAATATTTTTATATATCAAGAAAATATTTCCATGTCGTGTGATGATGTTATTTTATGTAGTGTTAACACCCACATTTAATTGATTTAATCTTTAAAAGTCGGTGTGTATTGGAGTATTTATTGTGCACATGCATTTCCATGTGTAACCCACCTTCACTTTCCTTTGGTGAATCCCTTTATCATCTTTTTGCAGAACCACTTTCCTCAACTCTTTATTCTCTTTCTCCAGTCTCTCCAGCATGCGTTGATATTTTAGCTATGAATAAATAGAATAAACTATCAACAACCAGCATCAGCAACACTTCAAAGAGAATTGGACCTGGTGACAGTATTTGGTTCAGTATTGCAATCAGAGGATTTATCACGTTATTGAGCTATGAACAATATGATGAATTTGATTTTAACCAAAGCAAGAAAATATCTACTGTACCTGAGTACGAAGCAGTTCCTCTTGAAGCTGGTCTAACTTTTCTTTGTCTGAAGACTAGAGATCAAAGTACAAAAATAGAAAAAGAACAGCAACAAACTGAATTAACGCTTTCTCTTTGATAGTAAGGGCTTCCCGTTACCCGACCTCACAAGCATGAACTCCCACCAGCACCACAAAGGTACGTTACGTGCACACTGTATTACAGAAAGAACCAGAGTTGAAAATCAAGTTAATGCATGAAGAGAGGAACAAAAACCAGATTTCAAGCAGACAGTTCTTATTGTGGCATTACTCAAGTTTGATCAACAAGCTATGATTCACAAACTGGCACAAATCACAGAGTGAGCCCCGAAAAATCCACCTGAATTAAGATCACAGAATCATATCTCAATTGTTGATACATTTTGTACACTTGCAATATGTTTGTTGGGATGAGAGACAGGACAGAAAACAGGACACAGCATACATTAACAGAGGTAGGATTGGCAGCAAAGGAAAGGGAATTTAACAGTCACACCAAACTATGTTAACAAAAACACAGCTAAGACATGAAGTGCTCTGTAAATTATGTTTGACGTACCAATTGTGTTTTAAAACCTTATGATTGTTGTCAATTGAGAGACTTGTGATATTTTGGCATTACAAAACTGCAGCTAACAGACTTTAGGCTTGCTGCTCCTGACTGCTAGTGACCTCATCACCTTTCAGTTTTTATAAAAATTGGGTCCATTCATGTTAGATTGAAAAAGTGCACCTCAAACCATGCAGCGACTTGCTACTCGACTCCATGCAGTGCTTCCGTAATAAATAGTGCTTCTGATGATTTTCCATCCAGTGAGGCTGAGCTACATCAATTTGCTTCGGGAACCGAGCTACAGAGGCCCATGCATGCCCTTCCGACAACCAACTGGCAAAGAAAATCTTAGCACAGCCTGACAGACGATGGGGTGATATATGGATGTTACTGCTGGATATTGGGTAAAGGTACAAACGTGCCAATTTGTCTCCACTACGGATATAATAAATTTAGCATAAAGGGGTATTACAAAACTTATTTTAACCCTAACTCCATGGCTCAAAGTAGAACATCAGACACAAACACCTGTAATATTAAATGCAGTAGCCATGCAATAAACACTTTTAGTCAGAGACGAGTTGGTTTATTGCTGGTGGTTGTGTAATGTGCTGCATTTTACTTTACACAAATTAAACATTGTAGGTTTACCAAAGATTGTATTTACTGCATGGCCACAGCACTGAAATATAGTAATGAAATATTTTGTAGCTGTCTGTGTCCATATTTATTAAGTTAACATACAATATTAAACTTCTACACTCTTAGCAGTCAAAGAAAACACTGCCATTATAACCTGATTATTATTATTATTATTTTTTTTACAAGAGTCTGATTTGATTATTCTAATTGCCTATATTGCTATATTTTTCACATATTAAGTTAGTTAAACAGCAACTTAACATTAGGTGAAAATCTTGTTTTTGCTGCTCTCCAGTAGTCTATCTTCTGACCTCGCTGCAGTGATGCAGAAGTGTACTCTGGGTTACAACAGTAAACTGTGACATTCATGTTAGGTGTAGATGCAGATACAGATGCACCAGAGTACACTTCTGACCACAATCTATCACACCTGTAAGAGATGCTGGGTGTGGTCAAGGTGCAGTCTTGTAACTTTCTACCAGAGAGGGCAAACTGAAAAACTTTTTCAGCCTGATGTTAATTACTCTTTAATTAGTTAATTTGTAGGAACTGAAGTAATAATAATTAAGTGTTCCTACAATATATATTCAGTTCCTAATCTGTAGCTTTGGTCTTTTGATAGGCATTTGTGGGATAGGGCGGATCTAAGTGGGGTAGGACCTTCACCTTGCGTTTCTGTTGAGGGGGGCTGGGGTTCGGAGGCGGACTGGGAGCAGGCTCTGGCGGTGGGGGACGCGCATTATTCGCTGCAGCGGCCCGCCGGACCTCCTCCTCGTGCCGCTGGATCTGCTGCTGAATAAGAACGAGCTCGCCAAGCAGACCCTGCTGGGGTATGTCATAATGAGAGAGATGTAGGAGCGGCAACAAAAACAACAACCAGCTGGTCATTGGGCTGGTCAGCCATACAGGCCAATGCTGCATCTAAATACACGGCTACAGCAGAGGAAACCGCGCCTGTGTCTCAATCACTGGCTGACCTTGTTGCAGCTGACTAATTTCAGAGTCATGATTCAGTCAAGGTCTCTAGCTTTGGTAATCTTGCCACCGTCATCAGTGTGACCCAACAAAGTCAGTCTCTCGTACATAAAGGGGAGATGCCAAACTTTGCCAGACTGAAGGCAGAAGAGGCGACTAATACCACAACCAGTGTCTCTCAGCAAGTGGCACCAACAGTGATTCTGTTCTCTTTCCTCACAATCATCATCACTGTGGATTAATAACTCTACGCTGTAACAGGTTTTCATATTTCTAAGAGAAAAGAAAATGGAGTTTCATTGAAAATGTAAAATATTAACCACATTTTTAGTGATGTAGTGAACTGCTCACCATTGTAGATCATAACTAAGATCACAATATTGAATTTTGGTGCACAAATGAAATTCTGCAATTCTAAACATGATCTGTCTGAGTATACTGAAGCTGCTGAAGATGATGATGATGATTAAATAAGCAAAGCAAGCACTGGGATATTGCTCTATCGGGGTGAAGCATAAAGCGCTACAGTATAGCAGGTGAAATTTCTTTAGTTCAGGTGTCTCCAACATGAGCACATTATCCATTTCTATGCTGGGTTTTTTTTCACTTTTTCACAAATGTACCTTGATGTGAAACAACAACTTGTAAGTTGTGTCATGTTATACTGTGTGTCATGTTGGAGAACATGATTGCAGACTAAAAGCAGGGCATAGGAGAAGAAAGGCAGCATCTCTTATTTTAATGCAGCTCTCCTAAGAATAATCATATTCAATGTCAAATCTACGCATAAAATCTTGTTGTTTAAACTTTAACTCTGTAATGTTAAAAACACAGAAAAACATAGAAAATAGAACAGCAGTACACTGAACGTTGTCACTGTAGGAAAGAACAAAACACAAAATGAACAAGAGAGAGGACAACAGAAATTAAACAAATGTGAATACAGAGTGAATGGTATGTGATGTAAAGCTAGAGGAAGGGATGATCTCCATGAATGGGACTTCTGGAAAAAGCATGACAAGAAGTAAGGGCACTCATGAAGCAATGAATAATAACAGTGTGCATAAACTCAGATTAGACTCAGTCAGAATAAGTGGGTTAGTGAGTACACGGTATCCTCTGTCAATGCTAAAACCTTTTACATTTCATCTCATTACAGAGGAAGCTGCTCTGTAGTTAGACTTGCACTTAAGACTAGATAACTTGCCATTTATCTTATCATACTGTTGAAATTATTCAGTAAAACCATGTTATTACTATGACCATAAGCGCTAAAATAATTTTGCTGATAACGCGCTGCTAGTGTGAAAAGCACATTTAACATTCAGTGGAACTGACTGAATCCAAAAACACCCACAAATATGATACTTCCTCATTTGATACTACATGATACTTCAAAGTGGCCTTAATAGCCTTGATGAACTCCCATCAATGCCTACACAATATCAAATTTAGGGGACATTTTAATTACAAGTGCTTTCTGAATAAATTCTGAGTGAATTTGGATCTAGTGCACTACAACTCTTGCCACTGAAGTGAAAGGAAGCCAAGCTGCATTAAAGGAGGTTTATGAAACCAAGTTGTGGTGAATTAGAGAGGACAAAGCTGACAGTGTCAGCAGGTTTTATGAACTTGCCTTTTTGTATTGCTTGTCGCTGGCATCTTGTGTGGCTGCAGCAGAAGCATCTGTGGCTTTTAGTGGAGGGTCACCTGAGGTTTCTACCAGAAGACACACAACAACACAGAATAAGGTTAGACATTAAAATGCATGACATACTATGTGCATCATATACACAAGCCTAGGTGACAATGCCCGTGGCCAAAAGGTGCCAGATTATTTTTAAAGCATACCTATGATTAGAAAAAGAAAGACCAGTGTAATTAGAGATCTGATGTTTGGAAAATCTTGCACTGATCTACAGACACATACACTGACTGGTACTGTGGTAAAAAACGCAGTAATGTTTACATAGTGCAGTTTGTAGCAAAAAAAATCGTATTGTTTCAAGAATGCATTTTTAATCTCCTTTCTTTATTAATAATCAAGCTCTAATAGTGTTTCAGTTCAGAGATTACAACATTCCTTTTTACTTTCTTGGGTAGTAATGAAGTTAAATCTCTAAAGTTTTAACTTAACCACTGAATGCTGAGTCATGAGGAGAACCTAAAACATTCAACCTCTTACAGTGTGCGTCCAATAAGTCCAACATTTAGAGTTCTCTAAGTAATTACAATAAAATGCAAAAAATGTTCAGAATAAATGCTTGATGGTTTGGTTTAAGTAGAAATTTGGACATAGTTTGCTGAAATTTTGTTTGGTACACTTTAGTGGGGCTTCTGTGTTATAAAAGAAGTTATTGTAGGTCAAACTTATTAATATTATTGGTTTATATGATGTGAACTAACTAGCTTTTACTGCTATGCACAAAGCAAAGTCTGCTTATAAATGAGGGAGGTGTTTAGAAAAGCGATATGCTGCAATGTGCCGTACATAGTCAAATGTGATGTCATGCAGAGGGTAATAAGTAGAATGGTTAATTTTGAAGAGAAGGAGCCAGGGACACTCCTTTGTTGTTTTTATGCGTCACTCTAAGGTGGGAACCTTTTTGTTTGTAAGTGACTCTGGAAGATCACGTGTTTCCATATCCATCTGAGCATGCCACTAAAAAAAAAAGTATTTGTGGATTTGCAAATGTTGAAGTTCAGTGGATATGTCATATAGATTGCAGTTAGGGTTAATTTTCCAAACATCTGAGTGGCAACAACTAAAAGCAGAAAGAGAACACCCAAAATATTAGTGATTAGAGTGTAATTACAGAAAACAGGCCAGGGGAGAGAGAGGGTGGAAGTCAAAGGAGGCAAAACACACAGGTAGGACAAAGTGCAGCCAAGGACAGTCAAGTTAAAGAAAGTCACAAGGGAACAGGAGAACATACTTAAGGCAAACACACTGGATTTGCTTTTGAGAGCTCTCCAGACCAGGAGGGAAAAAAATAAAACTTGCACTTGGAATAGTAACCATTCAGGATCACTAACCATTTTAAAAGAATTCAAAAAGAAGCAACTGAAAGATACCGATTACAGTAAACAGATATTAGCAACAGAGTCTAATTGGATGTCTACGGAAATACGCCTACTGCTCTGAATACCCAGAGTCCAAAATGAGACTGTTTCACCATCCTACGGATAGTTCATACATTTCACTGAATACACAACCTGCGTTCACCATGAACAATGCCATTGTTGACAGCAGCACTGGTCTGCAACCTGGAAGCTTGGAAGTCTGCAAACAGGAATGCTACCACAACCATACCAACATCATGGCAAGATGGTGGTCAAACATCAACGGAAAAGAAAGGAGGGGAGTGGGCAGCGCTACTGAGAGCGGGGTTTACACACCTAACAACAGATGCAGACCAGAAGCTCCTTTGACTTCACTACCCAAACTCACACCTGTAAAGAATGTGGAGGAGGACAGGAGGTTGGGGGTAGGGGGGGGGGGGGGGAGAAAGGAAGAACAACACAAGATAAAAATCATAAAATGACAGAAGCAGAGGGATGGTGGTCAAAGCAGGGCCACAGCTAAATTATGTGTGTTAAAACAGAGCTTCAGGTAAAAAAAAAGCCACTTCATGAGAAGCAGTTAAAGGAGAGCAGCACACCAATTAACTGAGCTGGATCCTCAAGGAGTCAGCGCCAATCAAGATGTGGTTAAATTTAAAAGGTATGTCCATTACTGACTACAGATTTGTAAGTAAAAGAAGACATTTTCTTTGATATTGTTGCATTATGACGCAACATATTATCAGTTCTTCTGTAACTTGATGGAGTTACCTTCCATAAATGCATTTTGGACTCAGGGTGCAGAAAACACAGCAACTGGCCTAAATTCTGCAAAGGTTATTAGAAGAATGTCATGGTGAATTAAAGGTGCCCTGTGGAGTTTTGTGTTGAGCTGATAGAGGAAACCTGAGATTGCTTTACAAATGTTAACAGTGTTGTAAATTGCATGGTGGCAAGTAGATCATTGTAATTGCTGTTGGCATATGTGTGCTATGGTGTGCTGTGAGCAACTATAATGAAATCCCCTGATAAGCAGATGGCGTAAGTGCTTTTCCAAACATCATTAAAGTCTGTATGTTCCTTGACCAGCAGCTGGAGGGTACTTGGTCAGCCTTAAGTGTAGTAATTTATGCATTATATGATAAATTACATCTGTGAAATGTAACAAAATAATGATCATTTGAAAGGTATATGGGCTTGATTTCAAGTCATGAGAGATTTTGTCTGTTCAGAGGTGTTTTTAAATAAATATTATAACATGAATGTGAAATAGACACTATGTAGAATCCATCTGCAACCACAACCACAGACAGAAAAGGTTATAGCAGACAAGCAGCAGATTTGAGCACACAGCAGGCTATTTCGTTATGTTTTTTTCATAACTCTGAGTCTATGTTATCTCATTCTGCTGGGGTCACTTTGCAGCAGGAGAAACCACAGACACTGTATTTGCAGCCTGGGATATGGCAGTCAGTTGAATTGTTATGTACATTATATAAAAGTACAGGCCAACACTGATATGGAAGACTGGTTTGCTCAGGTGGAATGACTGTTGCCCAGACACTGGACTACACACTCTAATGTCTATCAATAATTATTCATTGCAGATGCAGTAACCTTATAAAGACACGATTGAGATTCTGTTCACTCACCAGAGGACAGGAGGCTTTTGAGGAAGGTGAAGTTCTCTCCTATCTTGTCTAAGTCAGGTAGTAGTTTGGCTATTTCCTCAATCTCTGGTAGAGCTTTGGCCAGTTTATCTGTGGACAAAACAGATGATCGGTCAAGTGGAAAAGACAGAAAGGCAAGAAGGTAGAAAGTATTTTATGATAACCCTAAATGTGCAGCCATATTTCAAGTATAACCTTTATTTTAGACATACATAAGACATGTCCAGGTATACATTTAACTAATTATAAGATGTCAATTGTATGTCTCTCACTACATAGCACTGAAATTAAAACACTTACCGAGGTCAATTTGTTCACTCAGCTCCCAGACAAAATCAGGAATGACCCAGTTGTATTCACTAAAATCAGGCAGCATGTCCTTCCACTCTTCATAGGTCTGTGGGTATAATGACAAGCTTGTGTTATCTTCACATAAACATTATATAATAATAATATGAATCTATTTTATATTATATTAGAAGTATGTTTGGAAATAAGAAAGAGAGGATTTTCTACTGCTTTGAATAAGTAGCAAGGTAGGATCATAGCTGGAAAAACAACCAATAAATTATAACGATTGATGGGGAAATTAAAATTGTGACTACTAATGTTTGTAGTACCCTTGTAAACTCATGTGAAAATATCTAATTTCTCAGGTCTTAAGTCATTGAGAACTATGAAGAAATGTTCATGGCAGAAAAGGTTAATAAACCATGGCTTACAGAGTTTCTAATATTCATAAAAAAAATTAAAAAGAAGTGATGAGACAATTGCTGACTCCATACTGACCTTCTTAGCTGTATAGCCTCCTCCCACTGCACTGCCCAACAAGATGTATCGGAGCTTTAGCAGCCTGGAAGCAAGGCGGAGCATCCAAAAGTTGCGCTGCTGCTGGTGGCCCCGTCCCCCTGACCCCGGGGGAGGTTTAGGTGGCCGCATGGGCAACCGCGACATGGAGGTGAAATAGCGGGCTGCCGTGCGATGAGGTGGCCGCTGGGGATTGGTGTTACCCGAGTAGCGGTGGTGGATGGCACGAGACAGAGGGTGCAGCTTCTGGAGCGGTACCCGAAATCTCACCCCCATGTTGGTGGAGACCAGGTTCCTGCAGGCCATGCTGAGATAACAGAGAAATTGAGAAACACATTAAACAATCTCACCTTCCTGAAACTCATGATGTGCTATCATCAGTAATAATTTCAAATAAAGCTACTAGTCAAACATCCTACAGCAACAAATAATGACTATCTTCATTGCTGAGTAATCTGTTGATTGTTTTGTTCAACAGATATTAAATTATAAAAGACAAAAAAAACTCATATTTGAGATGCTGGAGCCATAATTCTCTGCAGACATAGTTACTAATTTTTGTTTAACTTTGACTTGATTGTAAAAGTTGCTGACATTAACTTTCCGTTGATTAACTGCTCAATTAGTTAACTAATCATTTCATCACTAATCCCTCCATATCCAGTACACAATAATTCAAATATGAGCCACAGAGAGGAGCTAATTGAACTTGGCCTCAAGACCTTTAATCACTACACCAGGTAAACACGTGAACCCAGGATAAATAAATGTTATGTTAGCAGCAGTGGTGCTTGTAGCTGTTGCACAATTACAGCAGCTGTAGCAGCAGCCAGGTATTATCAGTGTAAGTACGTTTGTCCTCATTGCCAGCCGGCGACTCAGTCCTTAGCTATAGGGGTGGTGAATAGAAAATAACTAAGAGATAAAAAGGAATAGCGTGTATACATATGGTCATACTCTGACTTGTTTAAGTTAGCTAAATGGTCCTTTTAGTACACAGTAGCACCATAAGACGCTGAAGAGATTTGGTATAAACTTTAAAGCTACAGTGTACACATAATGTTGAATATATTGTACAGATATAGATAATATAAAGCTACTAGTCCAGACCCATGTTATCTAGTTAAGGTTTAGCTATTTGACCAAAGCTACGTCAAAATCCACAACAGCAGCAAAGGCCTGTTTAATTAAGATGTCAGTGACACCAATTCATGTATATGCTTTGTGGGGATTCAGTTAGGTTTTTGGAACATGAAGCTTTTTAATTAGGACGACAGATATTCACATAAAGGAGGTAGTCCCGCTGTCCTCAGCTGTCAAAATGAGCAGCTAAGCTACATCTGCGCTTAGCTTTCCCCGCAGCTACAACACCTAGCTGACGTTACTGATCCCTAACCTCGTTTAAACGGGAACTTACCAGCCAGCTTTGCTCCCGACACGCAACATGGTGCTGCTATTAACACACGAATTTGCTTTAAAATGTAGTCTTTAGGCACTGTTTAATTCATCTTTCCAATTGGTACACATTTGCTTGCCTGTTATGGCAGCTGAGTAGCTCGTTAGCTAGCAAGGACACAGCTCAGAATGACAGTCCACTTCCGGTGAATCGGTACAACCTCCAAATCAGCACCGACAAAAACAACCACTCCAGGCGAAACAGTTCCAATATACAATCACCAGCCACTTCTCTAGGTACACCTGTGCAATCTTATTCAATCCAATTCAGCAGCTCTTCCATACATTCTACATTTGTGAAGTTTTTACATTTTCAGTTTTTGTTGATATGTCAAAAAGATGAATTCTACTTTATGTTTATTATTGTGGTCCTACTAAGTGGTGGTGGTGTACTAAGGTGCTTTAAATTGAATGGTTTTCCTTATATGTTGCCCCCCTCATGTATGTTAATGTAGTCGACAAAATATTAGGAACACCATTCAATATAATGCACACTTATACACCACCAACTCCCACTATGACCTCAATAATAATCATAAAACAGAATTATCACCTTCTTGACAATGTCAACAAAACCTGAAAATGTATAAACTTCATAAATGTAGAATTTAAAGCAGGCTTCTTGTATTGGATTGCATTAGATTGCACAGCTGCACCTAACGAGTGAGTGTAATGCTGCACTGTCTCACCCACTCAGGCTCCTCTTAGATCCCTTCATAGACAGCACCCTGAACTGCCTGGTTACTTTCTCTTGCTATAAATATTCCCCCTGTTCATACTGACCATCACAAGATCCCTTCATAAAGCACTTTCAATGTAAGTGATGGGGGATAAAATCCACAAGCGTCCTTCCATCCAAAGGTATATCTAAAAAGGTTAATGAACTTATATGAGGCTTTGGCTGTCCAAATAAGTCAAATCACGTTAATATCTTTCAAAGTTTGTCTTTGTAGTAACAAAGCTGTTAGTAGTGTACTATACTTCCACTGCAGCTGAACAAGAAAAACTGAGACACAGAAAGGTTTTTTTGTTTTTTTACTACAAAGACTGTAACTGTAGAAGATATCCACTTTATTTGAATAGCTCAGACCCGTGAAGCTTTATATAAGCTTCAGATAAACTTTAAAATACATTTATAATTGAAACAAGGACTATGGATGTTGTCTCCTATCACTTGCATCAGTGGTTCACAACCTGTATTAATATAAGGGGTTATGAGATTGGCCACACAAAAAAAGGTTTTCTACTACTTTTTGCATTGCTCATTGTGAATTGCTGTATTGTATCTTCTCAAGCCCCTAAAAATGATCATTCATTTATCTGGTAGACAATGCAAAGTGTGAGGAAGGGTTCCAGGATGTTCAGTATGAACAGGAGGAATGATTAAAGAGTGCAACATGTGTTTATATTCACATTCCATCAGACATGAAACATTTTGAACCTATCCTTTTAGGGCTGTATATACAGTAACATTTGGCCAGAGGGATGACACAAATTAAACAATACCGACAGCCTTTACAGACATCAGACACAGTGTTTATTACTATGTGCATGGAAACCTTGTAAATTTGATTTGTGTGTATTTTAGACCCTCCCTATCATGTTCTCAAGCAGCATGCAAACTTGCAGACTTTCGGTATGGATATTGCACATAAAAGGATGGAAAAACAAAACAGACATCATCCTAAATGCAACCACAGTTTAAATATACTATTATGACTGATACAGGTGTCATTTGATTAAACAGGTGGAACATGTGTTCTTATTTGCGTGACATGTTTTCTGTCTAGGAAAGTATAATTATTTATTACATATCATACAGGAGGATCACAAAGACCTAATGTATTCAAGAGTTGTGGCAGTCAGACAAAAATTCCAGTGGATTCAATTTTTTGTAACTGGTTACCAACAGCGTTAGTAATACTAAGGCTAATCTAAGGATAAATGAATTTTACACCAGTGGGAGCAGGGACCACACTAGACTGTTGCTTGGGTAACTCAAACCCTAACCCTAATTTATAGGCTGGATTCTAAAAAGTCGTTTTTTCTAAACTGAATATAAGAAGCACAATCTCATTTTAAAGCCTGCTCTCGAGGTATATTATTCATGAATATGGAGGATGACACCAATGTGTCCTTACAGCCCTCAATATCCCACAATAAATGATGTGCTGCAGTTACTTACATTTACAAGATCTGTGTCAACTTGTAGAGTGAGTAAATATCTGGATACAACTTTACAATTACCCTGTATTCTACTCAGATACACTCTGAACCATATACTCAGGCTTGATGCTACATATGTGTAACTTGAGGCTTCCTAACCATTCTCTAGCATATAAACTAATAATTATCTGCAGCCTCTGTAATATCCCACTTATCCCACATGAAGAGAAATAATTCGACCTGCAGCAGAATGTTTTAAGAACATTTATTCAAAAGAAAGAAATCAAGATAAATCTGAAATACAATCCTCAGGGAAAAAGAAATGAAAATAAATAAAAAATAAATTATAAAGTACAAAAAATTCCAAAAAAAATGTACATCTCTGCCAATAAAAAAAATACATACACCCAAGGTGAGTCTCTTGCTGAGGTGTGGGAGCTGCAAATAAAAGCGGACCAAATAAACTGTTGTGAAAGCACTGACATACAGATGAATTGTAATAAAAACTTTTACAAACTGTATATTTTCCTTATTTTGGGTATGAACTTTTATTATTTTCTCTATTCATTACAAATACACACATTTCCCTGAGGAAACAACATCCACGTGAGGCTGCATGTACTCAGTGGCTGACTCAATCTAAATGCCATTCAATGGTTTGTTTAAAGTACATGTGAATAAGAGGCCGATGCTAACTGTCAACAGTCAGTATATGTTGTACCTGTATAAGAGTAGAGGTTTCAGCATAAAATCCATTGCTTTGACATAGCTGTGTCACAATAAAAAGGCAAAACTGTAGCGTAGAAGAAAAGCTGTAGCAGTATTTACATGTTGCAAGTCATTAAATTGATTTATTTTCTGTATCAAGGTGCACAGTTATGACACAGCTGTGACTGGATCATTTTGCCATTAGCAGCAATATCATCACCTCTACAATAGACCGCTGAACAGCAACACACATTCTTTTTGCCAATTACATTTTAATTTTACATGGATGCAAAAGATATTTTAAAAAATCTAGACAGAAAAAAAAAGATGAATGAGCAGACAAAAAAAAAGTAACAAGATTGTCAGATGTTGCTCTTACTCTGAATTCACCAAGTGGAGGAGCTAAATACACTACATCCATTTAATTCCCTTCTTGTGTCAGATCAGATGCTTGGTTTCATACAAAATACTGAGACTCAAGAGAAGAAAAGCTGAGAAGTACGCTTATTTTGGTGACTTGAAGTCTTTCCAGTCGGAGTATCCTTTAACTCTAAAAGAAGACATTTTCTGTATTACTGTATATTCACCCAAGACTGAATGAATATTGATCCAAGTGCCCTATTCATACTTCACAATAACTGATTAAAATTGTGAAATAAATGCCCAGGATTCATGCCCAAATAAAGGAAATCCAAGCTAATGCAACTTCATAACAAAAGTGAAGGTACAAACAAATCCAATAGAAAGTATAAATTAAAAGTAGAAAGACAACTGATTGTAACACAGTACCAAAATAGTAGAAAAAGACACACCAGCCCTTTGATAATCCAAAAACCTTACATTTTTATAACTAAATCCTTTGACTTTTATGCACACACTAGAAATGTACATCTCATATATACAGATAAAATCCAACCTCTAATATTATTATCTCCATTTAAAGTTCACTTCTGCTCAGTCAAATCAGAATTGACAGAACTGAACACAGGCTAAAATTATTATTTTTTCTAATAACCAATACAGATGTGATCAAATGTTTTTAAATCTTTGGAAATATAATCAATAACCATAGTATTGCATTGCATTAAAAAAAACAACTACTGTTTTTGTTCTTTTCATAACATTCAATTTTAGCCTCAGTAGGTATCAAGAAAAAAAAAAAGAAACCCTGAAAGATAAAGAAAATACTGCTGAATATTCAGAAGCATAGAAACCCACGTGGCCTATCAGCCACATTGTTTAACTAGAACAAAACTAAAATCACAATTTCATGACAAACCATCAGAATCTTTCTGCAAGTTGGCACAAGTATTTCTATTTGAACCATGTTATGCATTTCATCATCAGTTTCATCTAGTATCTACCCTTCTCCTCAGTCAGACCATGAACCTATTAAAAGTAACATATAAATTTGCAAATCAAATACATGAAAACTATTATCATATATCACATTTGGGCTTTAAAAACGGTATGGATCACAACTTTCATATGCATCTGTAATATTACTACAAGTACTTCAATAGACCATGGCTTTTAAAAACTGAGCAACTTCAGGCTTTTGAGTGACGTTACTGATATTATGGAAATCTGTTGTGATATTGGATTTATATGAATCAAATAATTCATAATCACATGATACATGATAAAGTGGCAAATTATACAAAGGGGCTGTTACCAGATGTGTAATTTGCTTAATTTCAGTCACATTACATTGACATTCTTTTGACAAGGTGTCGCATAACCACTGATAAGCACTCAAGAGTATACACAGGGACATGTAATTTAAAATGAAAAAAATTAAAACATAAAATAATGACAGGGAGGCAGCTTTGTGGAGAATACAGTTATAATGACATTGGGAGGCAGCTACATATGTTTTGGTATCTTTGTTCTAAAGTGATACTTGACCCAAGATCTGTCTTTGGATTATCAAACACCATCTCTGGTGGCTGTAAAAAGGCTGTTTGTTTTCTTCATACAACAGAGTCAGCTTGTATTCAGTCAATTACAATTGTTTCCAATTTTTATGGCTGAAAAGTATCAAAATGCAAATCAAAACTCTATAGTACAAACTGCTTTTCCACTAACCCGCTTTGGGATTGATTTTACTTCCAGATTTAATTTCCACATTCAGATTTTTATAAAGAATGAAACTACAGACATCTATAGCCACCTTTGAAATCTACAAATTGTGAGTGAGTTTTAGATACTAATGAACAGATTTGGGGGAGTATCACTTTAAACATCAAAGAGAGAGCAGTGAACATAAAATGTAGCCCTTAACTCTCCATGCAGGTAGCCTATGTGCAATACATGAACACAATGTAAATGTTAATCAGCATCCATATTGTGCACGGTGTGCTTTTACATGGATGTTCTGAATGTGCTGAGAGCAGTGAGCTGATGAGACGCGCAATGCCTTGCCTTTTGTTTACCATCAAACTCTTAATTAGTCTTCCATAGGAAGAAATGTTTTACTGAGACGGTTATGGACATTTAAAAAAAAAAATAAAAAAAAATGTAGTATGGCTCTCTGGAGCCCATCAGCCGTGAGTTTAAAGATGAATGATCTAAAACATCATGTTTCATGCATTTGGATAATTGTCCATGAGAACCAGCAAGATGCATGCAGTTTCTTCTGCAGATGTTTTAATACAGAGATGTACATGTAAAATATTCTTAATACTACAATAATGCTGTGTATTTGTAGTAATAAATCTAGTTTTGCAAGTCTTTAAAACATGACCACAGAGCTGGTGTCTTTGCATGCTTTCAGTCTCCTGTCTGATGTCATTAGATAGTGACAGGAAATGGCTCATAAATGCAAAAACAAGATTCAATTTTTACAGCAATGGTAGTGGCTCATTAGATTGTGATGTTGCTATTTCTACGCTTTACCAATACCAGAGCAAACAAAATTTGGACTAAAGGGGAGTGCCTGAGGAAAGGCAACGTTGTCCCCTGTCGGTCTTCGGTTACAACATGCATGCAATGAGAGTTCAGTCATCACTTTTAGAGGTATCCTGTTGGGAGCTGAAGTGTTGTTGACTGGTTGGTGAAATGACATGAAACACCAGGAGATGAAAAAAAAAAAAGAATGAAAATTCATCCTCTGTACATCATGTCTGCCAAATTTCATGGCAAAACAGCTGATAATTGTTGACA
Organism: Scomber japonicus; assembly: GCF_027409825.1. Classification (NCBI taxonomy): domain Eukaryota; kingdom Metazoa; phylum Chordata; class Actinopteri; order Scombriformes; family Scombridae; genus Scomber; species Scomber japonicus. The sequence continues at coordinate 19,762,136 of NC_070584.1, read as the reverse complement.
TATTTCACTCTGGACCAACAGAACAATGCTACTTGCAATTCCTTGATCAATGATTCGTTTTTCTTATTGTCTTTTTGTATATTTTCTAAATAACATCTTTGACAAGACGACAGATGCAATGGATAGCCTGCCACAGGTCCCAGCCCATGGTTGAGTGTAGATGAATACATCCTTTGTGTATAAGGCTCTCTCACTTATACTTTTTTCAAAGTCATCAGTTCTTAAATGTGTATAAAAGTTTTGGGAAAATGAGAATGAGAAAATATGCAACCTCAGATTAGTTTGAGGTTAATAATTTTGTAGTTTCAATCATCAATCTGCATGTTTAGTGTATTTTGTGAGGAAGTCTTGCAATAAACAAACAAACAAAAAACACTTCCTTAAATCTACTTTGCCTACTTCTAGTAACAGCAAGTCACTTTCTACATTTATTTTAAATTAAATTAAAAGTGGCCGAAAACAACAGTATAATTTTATGGAAGGTAGTATCACCTTGATGGCTGGTGACACATCAACACAATAAATAAGTTTAATGAAAGCAGGTAAAACTATCCTGTCAGCTCTTACCAAAAATATATATTTTTAGAATTATTGTACAGTTTCCAAACCCTACAAAATTTAGACATGCCCCATTTCATTATTTAAGTTTTTTTTCAGACCTGTATCATCAGTGACAATATGAACTTCAGTCTGTTGATTGCAAGCATTCAAAGACTCCTAATCTGCTGCAATGTACAGTGTGCTTGACAGATTATTTGAATACAAATAAGTCATTAGTCATTTTATTCATCACTGGGGGTCTATGGTGAATTTTTATTTTTGGTTATAAATCTATGCTTTCTAATGAGTGCTTGCCAGGTGGTTATGCAAACTCATTAAAACAACATGTATGTACAGTATATTAACTGTATAAGACCACTACATAGTAGCAATCCGAGCCTGCACTGCCCACAACAAAGGTTATGCACTAAATGAAGGGCTTAATTGTGCGGTGGTGACTGCACAAAAATATGAAGATTTACATTTTTGCTGCTACAGATCAGACAATGACCACCTCCAAATCTTTCCAGTATTCACCACTGTTTGAAAAGCTCAGTTTTTAAGTGGAACCTCTTTTTAAAGTAATTTCCCTCAAAATCCAGAGTCTGTGTCAAACAACCCTCTTAATCTCAGTATTTTTAACAATTGTATGACAGAAATCTTCTGGCACAAGACCTACACTTCCTATGATGTTCCTGACAGCACATGTATGTCAGAGGCTAGCTCTGAAATAGACTCAAGTCTCTATTGCCCCTCTATACCCCTTCTAGACAGACAAAGTCAGGCGGGTATTAAATTCTTGGTCAACACGCTAATCTGACCTGGCTTCTCAACGCGCCTATGAGTCGGATGTTGTTCAGCCTAGGTGAACAGGCCTTGCTATAAGCGATGGGAATTTAATTTTACTGATGTAAGTAAGAGACCTGAGGGCGCACGAGTGGGCAAGCCAGAGAGAGCAAGAGTTCAGAGATAACAGAAACTTAACTTTATTTGGTATTTATGTGTAAGTCTCTGGTTTTTGCAGTAATGTCTCTGGAACTACAGTATTAGATGCGAGCTTCTGAACAGTAACAAGTAAAAAGCCTGTGACAGTTTCATATGAATAGATTGAATGTGCGTTCACCAAACGTGTCATGGTCATGTCTCCTGTATGAAGCGGGTATTGGATACTGGGAGGGACGTTGTGGATGCTAGGAGTTGATCATGATTTGATAGGCGGAACCATTTTCTGGGCAGGGCTTGGCTTCAGTAGTGGTGGTTGGCTTTGGTGGCCAGTCGGGGTCAACACTGAGCTCCTGGGCCAGATGCATGTAGCGAGCCTTGGGTGTCATCTTGCGTGGACAGCACACCCAGGACAGACACTTGTATGCCCGCAGGTCTATGCCCCCCTGAAAATACCACAGCCCCAAAAATAAACAAATGAAATAAAAATACCAGAAAAAAGGAGAAAAGGTTCAATGAATGAGTGTCAGACAGTTTCTCTAAAAACATTTCTACTGACAGCAAATCACATCAGATAATGGAATGCAAGTATCATGCAAAATCTAAAACTGTAGAGGAGCCAGCTGTCTAATCCGTAGGTACACTTTCTTTATAATGTTCAACGATTACAATTATGCATGCATGCACGTCATTCAAAACAAAATTCAGCATGACAACGATTTGAAGGAGTTGGCTGTAGACAGCTTAAAGACTGAGCCTACTCCTTAAAAACAAGCTCATGGAGTCAAAGATCAAACAAAGGATTCCACAGCAGATCATTACAGATTAAAAAAATATACAAGTAAATTTTGTCATTAACAATATAATATGAAAAGGGCATTTAGGCCAGCCTGCTTAAACTTCAAACATACTGTACTTCATGGGAACCACTGACAGTGTCATCTGAGATAATTAGCTAGAGACGCTAAGAGACAAGTGCAGTGGAGGAAGAACTGGAGGGAGAAGAGCTAACAAGCAAACAAACTTCTAGAACAAAAGCAATGGGACATATCGAAGCCTTGAATCAGTTTGAGCAATTAAAATTTTAAAGAGGGAGAATAATAACTGGCCACATTTGTATTGCATTTATGGACAGAAACTGTAATTTTTTTTTAAAGTTCTCCAACATAAATGTGTGCAATGTAACGGATACATGTGCATGGCAGCATATCACACCATAAAAATCTAATTCTTATCTACAGTATATTGAAGCAACATTGATATGAAGCTAAAACTGAATTAACACCAAATTCATTATGTTGAACTTAAATGCCACCAACTTCACAGATAAAAGGTTGAAGTTGTTTTAGATTATGCCTGGACTTTAATAGTTCTTCTGCTTCTTGTATTTGTGGGACTAGATTCTTATATTAGCTCCACCATCAAATCTCAGACAACTTCCCATCTAACCCTACCCCTTATTCTAACTGCCAGGTTTTCAAACCATCAGTAGATGCACCAGTTTTGAAAAGGTATCAATCATTAGGTTGTTTGACAAGTTTAAAGTGTAAAATATATTATTTACATTTTAGGACAAATTTACAAGGGTATATGTGCTCTTCACAAATGACAGCTGAAAACTGAGGACATTTCTTAATGATGGTGGCTGAAGAATGCAAGTGCATTCCTCATTTGATTTTCCAAACCAGCTTTAAATTAGATGAATAATGTTCCAGTCATAAGGCCACTGATTTGATCTTTTACCTACAGTAAAATGTGTTTAACAGTGACAATCAGCAGCTCTCAATCTGGAAATAGCTTCAACTTCAACAAAAATATCTTCACTAAAATACTTTTATTTAAGAGCAGCTTAACGTCACAGTTTTTTGGAGTAAATCTGTAACTGTTATCAAGCATGAACTGAGTGCCCATGAGTAGTGCATGAGAGGGAGAGGACAGATAATATGAGACTTAAGTTCAGCACATGCATGTCTTGGTTAGAGGTTACAATAGAAAAGTGCGGTCTGCAACATCAGAGAAAAGAAGTAGGGACAGAGAGAGGGAACACCACACAAGAGGAAAATGAAAGGGCTAAAGAAGAAGGTGTCAGATTTTCCCAACCTGTGGTGTCGGGGCGGCAGGAGTGTCGACAAAGCTGCCCTGTTTGTCTCGGCTGAACACAAGCTTCCATAAGACGATGTCAATGATGAAGGTCTATGGAATAGCGCAGTGGGCAGGGGAAAGAATTACAGAGAGGCTAATTTGATTTCACATAACTAAGAGCTCTGTTATTTTTTTGCACAGAGGTCTTCAATTGTTTTTGCAGAGTCACATTGTATCAAAATCATGTGGGAATATTTTTCTTCCACAAGGTTGTGTGTTAATCATCATATAAGAGGTTAATACTTTGACAAAAAAAGAAATTACACAAAATTAGTGAGAAGAAAGTGCACGGTTAACATTGTCTTAAAATATTGAAAACTTGGGTGTCATTTTTTGATTTTGTGTGAAATGATTTTGCTTGTTTTTTAATTCACTGAAAAGGTGAAAGGAGTTTGCACTGGTAACTTAGAAAATGGTGCCTTCTAGGATGTCTGCTAAGCAGTGCATGTATGGAAGGGCAGCCAGCTATAAGGAAGGAAGAGTGTGGCAGACCAGAATAAACTATCTACTATCATGAAGCTATGCAGAAATAAGTTATAACATTTGCCTATCCACTAATTAGAGAAAAAAGCCTGAAATGTAAAAAGTTTTACTAAAAATGAATTTGAAAAAGAAAAAAACAACACTATCACATACTTATGTGTTAACTCCTACAGATACCATAGAGTGGTCTCCTCAAGCACAACAATATTTTCATTCTATGACAAAATTTATTTTCAACACAACATTGATCCTGCTGTCCAGCTAAATGACACAAAGATGAGCACACTGCATGAGAAAACAAAAACTTGATATGAGAAAAAGATCTATTGTTAGCACGTGTTTACATGTGTGTCTTACCTCTACCACAACAGACACAGCAGCATTGACTAAGATGATCAAGGAGAGTTTTAGCCTCCATTCAAATGGAACACAAACAATCTGTACAGAGAGAGAGACACAAAAACACTAAACATCAATGAAAGCTCACAAAGTTATAATTAGCAGGACAGCCTTGTTTATCTTCATGAAATCATGGACTTGGCCTTAAATTGAAAGAAATATACTACAATGCTCAGCAGTGATGAAAAAAAGCTACACTTTAAACCAGAGCTGAGTAAATGTGTGTGTTTCTCGAGCTCCTCTTACCTCTAGAAACTTATCAATGCTTTCAATAGGATGGAACATGATGAACAGCAGGAAAGCGTACAAACCCACAGCAGATAGCACAAAAGGCCCTGTAGAAAGCAATAGAAAAACACACATTTAAAATACATAAAGTACATTTGTAACCACTTTAAGACGGATTTATTTGTGTTAAGCAAGTAACTTACAATTTTTGTAGCTAGGCTGTCTGAATGGTTTGCCCTTTGAGAAGACAATGGCAACAATGAGATACTGGAAGCAGGACACATAAAAGAGGCTGGTGTTCTCAAAATTTTTGATGTTGTGGTCGTCCAATTCTGTGTCGTTGAGGTCAGACATGTTAATGTGCGATGAATGGTTGCAGACACTGGGAGAGAGGAGTCAAAGAATATTTTTAGTCTGCAGTCAAAATACAGGAATCTAATTTGCCTGTGCACAAACAAATCATTTTTAGATGTACAAGATTGATTTAAATGTAATATTCATTACATGCTTGCTTGCTTAAGAGCAGTCTCTATGTCCCTGATCATTGCCCACAAACTGAGCTATTTCACATTTAAAAAGCATGGTAACAATCATGTTGAGATAGCTGCAGTTCCTCCGTAATGACAGAAAGTACTCACTCGGAAAGCGGTGTCCAGACCGTGTACCAGGGCTGCTGTCGGACCCAAAGGAATGTAATGGTCTGGAAGCCCAAGCAGATGAGAATCTGCGTCAGCACAGAGAACAGCAGAGGTCCTGAGATCAGACCTGATGGGGGACGACGTGACACCAGCTCTTTCCACGCTGGGTTCAGACTCACTGAGGAGGAAGAGGTGGAGCAGGAATGTTCAGATAAAAAACGCAATGGTAAAAAAAATCCTTATATTTGTTACTTATCTTATACTTACTGGTAAAGACAATGAGGAGGATGATGGCAATGTCAATGAAGAGGAACTGGAAGTCTCCAAGGTTACTAAGAATCTAATAAGAAAAAAAAAAAAAGTACAGATCAGAGACTCTGTTGAGTGAAGTCTACATGGCATTTACTGTATTTCTCATGAACTCTACTGGTACTAATTATTGTGCAAGCAGCATTACGTACAGAGTAAAGGAGAGTGACACTGATATACTGGATGATGCTGTAGAGGGCCATGAACTTGAACACACAGAAGGAAGTTATAAGAGCAGCACGACCCTCCCTGTAAAATAAAGACAACATAAAAACCCACAAGTAAATTTCATGTCAAGCAGCTCTAAAAACACACAGACACTTAACATTCAAGAAATTTAACAGCTTGTCCTAACCCTAACCTTAAATTTGGTAAATTAAAATGTTGGAACTTTAAATCAATTTCAAGACGCAATATTCAAAAATCTTGGCGTCTCAAATAATCAGCATAACATATAATTACAATTAAAATATTCAACAGTTAAGTGGTGAGATGAGTTGAGGGAAGATGTAACCTGAAAGGGTTATTTGCTCATTTTGACCATTTTTATTTTTTATGATGTATATATTGTTTAGTATGCAAATAAAGAAAACCTGATGAGGCTGGGGACACAGGAGATGTTAGGCGTCCTGGAGGTGAAGGGAGAGGCGACAGAAGCCTCAAGCTCTGACAGAGAGATGCCACCATGAGCCCTCTTTAAAGCCTGGATGAAGGAAGAAAGAAAGATAGCATATGTACTAACTGGCATCAATTTATGTCCATTTCAATGTGTCAGTAAAATATTCATTTGCATGGTGACACTACATACCCCGCAGTCATTTGCTCCGTCTCCGCACATACCCACAAAGTAGCTGTGAGAGACAAATAACAATCAGAGACTTTGCTCAATCGTCCCATATTTTACATTTAAAATCTCACACAGTTTTAAACCTCACTTATGTTTAAATTTTTTTGTTACATTTATCTTCTAACACCTCTGCAGGTAATACAACTGCAATGAACTTTGGAAAACTTGACTTTCAAAGTAATATGCTGGACATGAATACTCACTCTACACCCTGCAGCGCCTCAATGAGCTGGGTTTTCTGATCCGGGGCCATCCTGGCAAACACTGTCCCGTGCAGCACCAGCTACAGGGCAGAGCACATGATCATAATAGACATTACGTATTATTACAAACGTCATCAAATGAAGAAGATGTCCAACCTCCTTTAAGAGACCTCATACCTTTTGAAGCATGTCGGTGAAATGCTCTGCAATGACCGCAAATGATTTTCCATTCATAGCAAAGTGATACAGCTCTTGCCTTTTGGGCTCGTCTACATGACACACGTCCTCCAGGCTGATGTTTATTTCCTTTAATGAAATAAAATGATGGATTAGAATCAAAACAATGGAAAATACCAATATATGGTAGCCTCAATAACTACCGTAGTTTGTTGCATCAACCTATCAGACAGTGTTAGCTGACTGATATCCATTGTTTGAACATTGATAAGGATGTCACTGCTGTGACAGCACGGCTTTGAAGACAACAAGTGTAGCTTTTTCTTTTTTTTGTGGACAAAAAACCCTTCTGTTAGAGAAAGTATCAAACCACCTACTAATATTGGCAAAGTTTGTTTTGCCTTTTGTTGGACCAACAATAAAAAGGAAATGGCAGGAAAGTTATGTTCCTTCCCACTGAATAGGTGCTATGGGACACTTTGGCTTTGAAAGCAACCTTTCTAAAGCTATTTCACATGCTGTGTTATAATTACTGTTTCAGCAGTCCCCAAACAACCTGGATTCAGTTTTCAGAGGCTTTCCACCCTGCCAGGAATAACATTTTGTGGTATGCATTGTTGCAAACAATGGGCAGAGTTGTTTTTCCATCCCATTGCTGAATGCAGGAGTGTGTATGTTTTGTGTTGGTGTAAGTATTCATTTGCCTTATCGCCTCACCTCCAGGCGAGATGTCTTGCTTGGTTTGTCGGCGTATCTCCAGATGATTTTGGCGGACTGTCCGTCATGGGGGGGTAGGGCATCTGCAATTATAACTGTGTCCTGTGGAGGGATCATTCCACAGTCTCGAGCCACCGAGATGGCTGTCAGCATGTTGTCACCTGCAAAACGAATGAGTAACCATCTCTAATTAAGGATAGACTAGGATGATGACACAGTACCAAGTTGGAAAACAAATACATTTTTCATGTGCTTTATGTGTTTTTTATGTCACTCTAATCTAATAGCGTTGAAAAGTCCGGCTCAATATCAAATGAAGGAGGAGGTGATTGAGTTTGGGGAAAAAAAAAAAAAAAAATCAACAGGTTACACAGAGAAAGGCTTGCACAGAAATAGCAACTAATGTTTGTTGATCATGAATCATCAGCTTCAGTGTGAGATGTTTTCTGTTTTCAGTCTTTCCTTTTAAGGCCTGTGTGACAATCCTCATAAAACGAGATGAATACAAGGAAGAAAGAAAGAGAAGAAAGTAAAGGAAAAATACAAAAGAGCCTCTGGTGAGTTTGTTTGTGGCAGTTACAATGACCAGCCTAGAAATGTTATTAGTAGAGACTACAGGTGCAGCTGAGTAAATACCAGAGGAATTAAATCTTTCTAGTGCCAAATATATATCAAACCAATTTCGCAGTGTGCTAAAAAGCAACACAAGAGCTCCAAACACCTACAGACAGACAGAAACAAGACAGGAGGATTGTGTGCATCTGTGGCTGAGTTGTATGTTTTTATTTGCATATCCAAATCTGTGTGTGTGTGTGCGAGCTCATTTTCTCATTAGTTATTACTATGATGCATATACTCTATGGGCCTGATTTACTAACATCCCAAATAGTGGGTACTAAATTGCCTGCACAGTGCAATAGATTGCATTCTACTAAGAATAACTGCGTTAATGAAAACAGGAAAACAGGTGCAACAGGGTGGAGACAGCAGTATTTAAATGAGGGTTTTGCGTGTCTGAATGGAGAGTTTGGACGAGCAGAAAGCTGCAAGCACAAAATAAAATGTCATCAGGTTCTAGTGGAAGAGGTTAACAAATATATTGAGTTATGAAAAAAACTAATATTGCCAGAAAAACCGACATATGGGAGAATATTTGTGACGAAGTCAATGCTGTTAGTAAAACCAAAAATATTCCTCTCCAAAATTATAACACAGGTGGAAAAACTCCATCCTGTGCGTATTCTGTCATTGTGCCTCCGTCTCCTCCTCTCCACAGTGACAGCAGTCATCTGTGTGCAGTGCACAGCTGGTTAATACCTGCCCTTCAAAAAGGTATTAATAGACGCAGTTAGAATCTGAAAAATACATATCTGCATTTTCTCCTCCTTGTATTTTGCGCACTGGGGTTGAAACGCCCCATATTACATATCCATTAAGGCAAACATACTAAATGTACAGCGCATATTATCTTGCATAGTTGAAAGACGCAAACCTCAGTGCGCTGCATTAGTAGATCAGCTTGCATATTTTTTGCAGGTGATGTCAAGCTTGCACACATTTTTACACACGCAAACCTTTAGTAAATCAGGCTCTATGTGTATAAGTGTATATATGTGAGCATGTTCTCACCGGTAACCATGACAGTGCGGATGTTGGCTCGGTGGAGGTCTTGCAGTACTCCTGGGGTTTCTGTTTTCAGCTTGTTCTGCATGATAATCAGACCCAGGAACTCCATGTTTTTCTCAATGTGATCCCTAGTTCAGAGGAAGACGCATATACATTTGTACTTATAAACCAAGTCCAAAAACCTTCAAAAAAGTATTTGGGAGCCACATACTATTGTTCCAAATTATTATATTGTTTTGCTTAAGTTATTATTCATTTAAACATGTTGAGTACACAAGAGCCCCGTCAATTTGTTTTTTCTTATTTATATAAAGAAGACTGGAGCGACGTGGGTGTGACACTGTTTGATTGTAGCATGCTAAAAGAGCAGCAATAATCCTGAGCTTTAAAATCAAAAGGTCACAGACAACAATATCCACAGTATACACTACCTGCTAATGTTCTGGGCTTTGTGCCAGGAGACTTTCGATTCAAGACGACGGTGAGCCAGAGCTATGACCCTGAAACCCTGCTTGGTATAGCTTTCCAAAACCTCTGCAAAATTGTCTGGCACTACAAAGAGACAGGGAGAAAGTGGAGAGATAAGTAAAGACATAGAAGAGCAGTAACAGCAGTAGAGACTCATTCAACTTCTATGGCTTTAAATGCTTTGGTCAGTGGTAGAAGGCTGTTTACAAGAATCTGGCCACCATTTGCAAAAACAAGCTAATAAGTCTTGGTCTTATGGTATTAAAATATCTGTTATACCAGGATTGGATGAAAGTAGTGTGAGGAGTGGAGAAAAAAAAGTAGAGTCTGTTTTGGTGGAAGTTGCCTAATTGGATCAATAGTTTGCTTCAATGCCTTACAATGAACTACTATTTTCAGCCAAAACATAGAAAGCATTGTAAGCACTTGTAACATTGTTAATCCAGTTCTGCAACCTGAATTAATCACAAGGTACTTGACCTGTTTCCCAAATCCCAATCCTTACAGGAAAGCCGTTTTTGAGAGAGTAACAAACAAATAAGCAGAACTGAAGAAAAATAAACAAAACTCACTGGTTCTCATAATACTTTGATGTGCTGCTAAATCCCACTACTTTAGGAGCTGAGTGGGTTTCAGTTCAATTTACCATCATAACAATTCCAGTACTTTGACATCTCACCTGTCTCTTTCTTGCAGAGACTCGCCACCACCTCTGGTGCCCCCTTCATGTAGGCATCCATACGTTTTTCCCCCAGCAGACGAGCCACCACACTCATCCTCTGGAGTGCTGAGGAAAAAGGGAACTGGCGCACGATACCTATCTCATACGCTGACTGCACATGCACACACAAACATACAAAAACAATGACACAAAATGAAATAAGTGCTCGGTTGACAAAATCACAAACTCTACACAGATCAGTTTCTTTCATTAAGACTAAAAATATTCTTTAAAAGCTGGAATTTAAAATGAAATCTAAATGAAATATCCTACATTAACAATTGAAATTCAATATTTAGGCTAAGATGATCTCTTAAAGTGCTTTTGAGAGAAGGAGCCAGGCTGAACAGTTGGACAGGTAAAAAAGAGTAATTTGTTGAGTACATTTAAAAAAAAAAGAAAGCCAACTACTTACCGACAGCTCATAAAGTTCCTAGAATGAGAAGAGTAAAGGGGGATAAGTTGAGGAAAAACTATATGTCAATAACAAACCCATAATTCAAATTTGTTAATGTAGCTTTTGTATTGCCATGACTGTAGTGTCTATCTGTCTTACACTGAGGAATAAGAATATGCTGTTTTTTCTGTGACCTTTTGTTATCTTGTTAAACAAGTGAGTTCTGCACGTACCATGTCCTGTTCTGGGGATACAGCAGGTTCTGGGGGCAACAGCTGCTTTGGGGGTCGAACCACAGTTGGCATGATACGGTTGTGAAGAGCCGTTTCCTCCTCAGTGGCCTCCTCCAGGATCTGGGCATACAAAGGTTTTGGTAGGGATGGTAGGGATCAGAAAAATGAGCATGTAACAGAATCCCTTGTTGACATTGCCATTGTTGTGTTTCTAGTTTTGCCATAATTATGCTTTTGGGAAGATACAGAGCAACTTACCCAGCCTGTAGCCTCAAACATTTTGAGGTCCAATGGGTCTCCAGACAGCTGGCCCTCTATTTTGGTGAGAGAGTGGCAGGTGGCCATGCAAGCCACAAACTGGGTCTTGACCAGATTCTCCTTGTAGGCATTTTCCTCTGACAGGTGGAAACTGGAGACGCAGGACAAACAGATGATGAACATGCACAGAAAAAAGTTTTGCTGTGTGAAAACTACCAATAACAACACTGCACGATTATGGTTCCATTTTGACTGATTCAAGCCTAAGACACATATAAATTATGATCACTTAATCAATAATTATCATTCTCAATGTGGGGGGGGCAAATCATTCAACATTACTGTAATATGTTAGAATTAGTTTAAGATTCACCAAGAAATGCAGATTTAGTAACTGGTTAAGGATTTAAGGATCGGCTATCTTTTTGAAACAATACCAATCATCACTATGCTCAGAGGAATTGTAACAATTTCAAGGGTTCAGAGTATTTACGTATCATTTTCAGTTGAATGTAAATTGCAGAACATAACAAACATATGTGAATGAGACAATCAACAAGACGATTATTTAAATAATGTAAGACAATGACCAAAGTTTCACAAAGCTTTTGTGGGACGAAGGCAAATTACTTCAACATGGATTGGACTGGAATAAAAACAATCTTACCTGCCATTCTCAACTCTTTGGACTCCCCATAAATCTAATCCATCTTCTGTAAGAGTTCCAGTCTGGAGGAAGAACAGATGTAAGAATACAACTGAATTCAACTGAATCAAATCATGTCGATCTTTATTGTCACACAACCAGAGGCAGGTGGCAGTAGTTGCTTCTTCTTAAGAAATGACACCTGCCAAACCTTAACATCAACAGCATCACTCCAATTGCTTGGTTACTCAAAATGTTCTCGTCCTACCACTGTTCATATCACTTTATGTTTCTGTAAATTCTGTTTATTTTTAGGTGTGTGTCCTGTTGAAAACCTACATACACTTACATATTTAACTTTTTAAACTTTTCTTCTTCATTAAATATGGAAGGTTAGTAGTGTTGACTATGTGCCTGGCGAAAAACAGCGATCATACAACCGCTAGTACCCACCTTGTCAAAGCAGACCAGATTGATCTGCCCGCAAATATTAATCCTCTGTGGGCTAATGCAGAAAATGCCAATGTGTTTGAGGCGTCGCTGGGCGTACACAATACCAGCTGTCATGGCAGCTGGCAGCGCAGGTGGCACAGTGATGGTGATGATGTCCAGGGACTCAATGATGATGGTCTTTGCTGGAACCTGGGCAGGCAGAAAAGGTAAAGGTTGTGAAACTTTTGTTTTGTTTTATTATCACTGTAAATGAGCACTTAATTTAAACTGTTAGGGATTCAGTGTTCGTCATCCCTCATTTGTTCAAGGGGCTGCTGGGCATACGAAACCCACTTAAGAACTGAACAGTGTGGTAAAGCAAAATCTCTCTGGGGTATATTTCTCCTCTGATTGTTATGTTAACCACAAATCCAAATTGGTGACCCTAACTGACTGATCCTCCAAGTCTGAAGCCTAATGCTAATCCTCCAATAAGCCTCACAGAGAATGCAAAGTACTGTTTCAAACAGTTCACTTCCATGTTCTTCAACAAATGTATTACTACACTGTATGTGTTTGGAAAAACACATACAGCGCCAGAATAACTTTGCATCATTCACAGTTCAAAAACTGCTTATTTATCTTATTATGGCCCTTTGTGAAAGCCCCTCAGCTGTCTCTAACAGGCGGTCTTAGTTTGTGTCTCTTTCAGGCTCCTCTCCTATGAGGTCTCCTATTGGTCAGCTTTCCAGAAGTACCACCGGTACAAATTCAATATTTCCTGCTTTTCTGCTTCATTTTAAAAGCTTTTAAATGGCTTAATAATGGCAAAAGTTTATTGTAAAGAACAAAATGTGTTCAACACTGAATTAACTAAATTGAGCGCCATTAGCAGTGCTAAAAAAAGTTAACATAATGTATGGAGATATTTGGAGCTCTTTGTTAAGTGGATCAGTTGGTCACAATGCAGGAATCGTAAGCGGAAATAGCCACAGTGATGATGATGTTTGATGAAAAACTGCAGATGAAACTGCACACCTCCAACAGGTAAACACTAACAGCATGCCAGCTCAACTTGAGTCATGGCTTGGCATTGGCATTTCCCAAAACATTGGAAAAAACCATCATGTTAGCAGAGTGGAGCAGTAAACTCACATGCTGTGCATAGAGCAGATGACTATATACAGAAAGCTGTCAAGAGCTAACGCTGGCTTGGGTTGAAGGTAGTATTCGGAGCAGTATAAAGCTGGTGCTTTTTGCTCACAAGGATTACTTTTCTACACATTTAGTATTTATTTGATACTTTTACCACATTTAATATGAGCCACTGACATTTTATATTATATAACTGAAAATAAGGAAAAACACAATAGTTCCCCTTTAAGCATCAGCCACAATAGGATGTTCAATGGTCAACTAATTTAACTGTAAGATTGAACTGAAACTACATTGTGCAGCTGATATGCAAAAGCAGAGTGCATCAAATGTTTCATGGGAGAATATAAGATCTGGTTTTTCAACAGCTATACTCCCTTGTTCACCTCCTTTACCTCGGTAGAGAAACTCTGACCCATGCAGTTTAATCTGCTCTCTTGACTTAGATCACCTTGTTCATGATGCTGAGGACGATGGAGTAGACAAATCCGATTCCAGCCACAGCCACCAGACATAACAGGAAGAGGTAGGCATCACGGTACAGCTTGAAGTCGGTAGGTTTGGGGTAAAGTATGGAGCGCACCAGCTGGCCTTTGGCTGTGCCGAAACCTGGGTGAAGAAGTGGTTTTAGGTGACGTTTTTGAAAAGTTTATACTTTCAGACAGGGATAACGGTCTCCAAACGGTGATGACCAAGAATTACACTGTAACAAAATATGTTGAAAACATATTTGGTAGAACATATCCTATGCTGACATCCTGAATTTAAATAATATGTTTGAACTCCGAAATGCTGAATTGTCGACTTTATTGAGCATAGCTCACTCAGTTGCTATTCATATAAAGTGAGTAATGTCTCACAGTCAAACTTAAATATATGGAATCCGATTGTTGTTATAGTGCAACAGTTTAAATAGAAAGCATAAAGGACAATTAAACATTAGCATTACATCCTCAGACACAAAAACACTTACCTGTGCGGACCACCACAGCCTTGACTAGTTCGCCTGTGTAGAAACGGGTCTGGATGACGTGGGTGCCACAGAAGAGTGTGTGTCTCTTATGCTCCTCTGTGCTGTAGGCACCGTCAGCCTCCTCCCCCCTCTCACCTGGCACCGGGTTTGGGAGATTGGTCTTTGTCACGGGAACGCTCTCACCTGATGGAGGTTAAATTGATATTAGGACTGGCTTCTGGGAGGTTTACACTTTGTTATTTGGAGTCTCCTGTGGTTGGGATATGTCAAATAATTGTCTTGACAAAGTTCTCAAAGTTAAATTCTCTAACCTGTGAGCATGCTTTCATTGACAATGCAGGTGCCGCTGACCAGCACGGCGTCACATGGCATTATGGTCCCATTGCTGGGGATGACGATCACATCCCCAGGCACCAGGTCAGTAGACAAAATCTCTTCAATATCTGCCAGGGAGGGGGTTGGAGAGGATAAATGCAAATACAGACAGGAAGATAATAATAATAATAATAATAATAATAATAATAATAATAATAATGCATTTTATTTAAAGGTGCCTTTCAAAGCACTCAAGGTCACCAAGGCACATATAACACAACAACAGTACATCAAACAATATAAATCAGGTGACATTTAGTGCAAAGATAAAAAATAAATATGAATGTGACTACAAAGTGCATCTCTCTGAATAGAGAATAGAATAGAATTATGCATGCTGTGTGGTAAGTCCACAAGAGAAAGAAGAAGAAATCTACAAAAAAATGCAGAGGGGGACAAAAAAAGAAAGTATTGACAAACCGTTGTTGGCTCGGCATACAGACACACGGACAATACTGTGAGCTGCCACCATATCATGAAGCATGACGTATTGCTGGAGAAAGGGAAAAAAGAAAAAAAGATGAAATACTTTACACAGTTTCTTGAAACCAATGACCTGTGTGACTGTAAGCATGTTTTGATCCGAGTTTGTGAACTATGAAGCCAGGGGCAGCAGACCGTGTGCAGATGAGCCTTTATGCTAGCCTGAAACCCCTGGATTAGGCATGAGCGGGACAGCGAGTGTGTCTGACGTGGCACTGGGGTTTGAACGGGTGCGTAAGAAATGTGACTGCACCAGAGCAGTTTAGTTTGTGTGATGTGAGCAGTAAACAACAGTACTACGGTACTTGCTGAACTTTTAAATAGAGCAGAGATAAACTGATACTTATGTTTTTTTTTTAAAAGACACCCCTGACACATAAATAATAAATAATACCACTGTAATTCTTAAATGCTACTTATTTAAGTTTTGATGACTGCTTTACCTGCCAGATTATGAAATATCTTGCAAACAAAGTTCACATTTTGGCCTAAAATTGACGCTACAGAAAAAACATTTGGAACTGTCCTCCATGAGTATTCGTACCAAATTTCAATCTGGCCATTAGTTGTTGAGATATCTTGCTCTGGATCAAAGTGTTGAGACGTATGGATGGACAGATGAACCAATATATGGCTAAACTCTGAAGCGGATGGGCGAACCGACCTTGCCATCCTTTGGCCCCGTTGCTAGCAGGGCAAAAAAAATGTATAGTTACAAGCTAAGTAGGCTGCCATAAATGTGTCTTAACATGCGAATAAAATGTGCAAAAAACATGTTTCAGAAAATCTAAATTACAACGAAATTAAATATAACGCAGTCCCAATCTGTGAAATGTGAGGGTCTAATTGTGTGTGAACAAAAATTGGATCCCATTTCTCTCCAATGCCATGTAACTCAGAACAACAATAAATATTGATATGGCCTCACCTTTTTGATGGTGTACAGAGAGGTAGCTATGGATATGACCGACATGAAAACAATGGCCACAGCATAGTAGTAATACTCATCGGCACTCCACAGGATCACACTGAAGAGCTGGAAGATGTAGAAAGGATTGAGGACCTACAGGAGGGAGAGACAGAGAGAGAGATTAGTCCTGTATGGCAAATAGAGAAGGTGAAACTGTGATACATTTGAAAACTTTAGAAAATTTCATGCACATGCCCACTGAGTTATGTTACTGAATTTGCTTGAATGTATTTTCTAATAGTGATCCTGAAGGATTAGGGTTTATTTACTCATCAGAAATAGAGCTCAATTGCCTAATTCCATGCAGAAATAATAATGAAAAGCTGTATCTGTATTTCTTGAGGGCATTTGGACACTGCATCGGTTTCTTTCCTTGAACTGAATCAATTACCTCAAGTATGTAAATGTCTGTAAATAAGACCACCCTCCCAGCAAGCTTTAAGGCACTTGGGAAAAATGTGTTTCTCCTTTTGCATACATTTTGTTGAATAGTTAATTGAATGGCACAAACTGTTATATTGTATCCTTCACAAACAATCAGTTACCTTTAAAAGTTAGAACAAATTGGTAGCACACAATCAGAGATCTACTATTTGAATGAATAAAGTTCAGAGAATGAGGGAAAATGTCCGTAGTCCACAACTTTTCATAATGAAGTCATTATAATCCGGTATATAGGCAACTGTCAGTTAATTGTGCCAATATGCCTGCAAAAACACTGGAATGGAATGAGCACCTAAATTGATAAAGCGTCTTTCATTTAAAGAAAAGTCACACTATGAGTGAAATAACTGCTGCAACTAGGCCATACCTCTTTGATAAGCAGCTTGAAAACAGAAGGCACTTTCACTGCAATTTCATTCACTCCGAAGAACAGTTTCCTGTTAAGAGGTAAAACAGACAAGAGCCACATTCATGTAAGTAAAACTGTTTCTATGTTCAATGTGTTGTAAATCAGACATTCATCTTTAAAAACATACAGAATAAAGCAAAGATACACAACAATGTAATATGAGGCTCAGGGTTTCCAGGTTTTCAACCTAAACACTTTACAAGATGGTTACAATGATTACTCTTAGGTTAGGCAGCTTTTAAAAACAGTGTGCTCTGTATAAATTGTCATTTCAACATATCTACACTGCCTTCTCCTGGCCACACCTCCTCTGGTGAATCCTAGCTGTTAGAAAAATGCTGTCAGGCAATTACAGGGTAAAGGGGTTATAATATTCAACAATAGGAAAACGTAACAAATGGTCTTGACTACCCTTCCACCGCAAACAGGTGTAGAACTGTTGTACAAATTATCTTAAGCTTTGTGATTCATCCTACAGATAGATGTTACCTGTACTCCTGCTGGTTCCTGGTCAGGCCTGCACTGTGCTCCGAGTGGAGGGTCGAGCAGCTGACCTGCAGATCCTCCAGGCCACTGTAGGGAGAATATAGATTACAGCAAGGGACAAACTTGACATTTTTAATAACACTTAACAGTGCCAGCAATGCAAGTCTAACCAGCTACAGCTGTTTATGCAAACGCTTGGTTTGGCCATTTTATTCTACAGCTATTCATCAGTTATATGAGGCAATAATGATTATTGCTATTTATCACAGATAAGCTCTTTATTTAGCCTATTGCTACAGCAGTAAAAAATGCTGCACGTTAGTATAAAAATAGCTCAATAAATGTGTGTAGAAAATCAAAGAATGCTTACTTTAAAACCTCAAAGTTCTGCACCTCGTCGTTCCAATAATACTTTGTGCTATGGAAGGTAAAATAGCGAATCTGAGGGCAACAGGAGGGAGAGGGGCAAGAGGGACAGGCAAAGCATTACTGTAATGTCCATACACTCAAAGCCAGAAAATCAGAAAGTCAGAGCACATTTAAAATAAAAAAACGACGACAGGCAGTTTGACAGTGCACCACGTAAAATTCCAATATTTCCCCTTCATTTTTAACGGAAATTTGAATGTTTGGATCAATGGAGGACACTACAGTAAATTTGGATTGTTGAGTTTCTTGTTAGATTAAGGCATTATGCCATGAATGTGTGTGTGAATGTGAATGGTCAATGGAGAGTGAAGAATAGCAATGTAAGATACATTTAATAAATTGTGTTATCACTATCATTATGGAAATTTGGGATATAATCACACATGACAATATGGAAAACCTTCTGTCAACTTCAACAGACACTGAGGCACTGTCGCTAGGCAGGCAGCTAGTTATAAGATTGACTTTCAGGGTGTGCTTGTAGTTGCTGTCAATGTTGTGTTCAGTATGTGTATAAATACAGTATACTGTGATAAACTGTGGAGACGAGTGTTTTAGCCTACCTGTGTGGGCTGGTAATCGGCGAATCTTCTGATGAGCTCCTCAGCGGGGCTGCTATCAGAGGCGTGAGGGGTGTGTCCGTTGGCCAGTGAGGTGGAGTCAGGGGACAAGGGGCAGGAGGGAGAGGAAGGGGAGGAGGGGGAGGTGGTCTGGGTCTCCAGGCTGTGGAAGGGGTTGCTCCCCGGGGCCAGCATCACTCGAACCTTAGCCAGGAACCAGCGCCGGAACTCATCCTGGTCAAAAACACAAAAACTAAGTTCAACGACTGAACTTTTGTGAACCTTAATCCTATTACTCACTAACCCTGACACGTGTTCTGCTGTCTTAAGTACATTTCTGTCATGCAAGTCTGTCTTAAAAAGGCAAGTTATCAAAGCAGCATGTGGCCTTTTGTTTTCACATTACAACATTGAATTGTATCTGGTGCTTTGCGTGTTATTTTGGTGATTTTTTTAATTGATAAGACGTTAACAGCCTCTCTTAAGCTATGGATAAAACCACAATATTTTCTGCAAACATTAATGTATACCCTTACAGTTTAGATTACTACCCACCGTGGAGCGCAGCAACACCACTTCCGCATCACGGGCTGTGGTACGGGTGCAGGTGGATTTGACACACCACTCTGGCATCCAGTAGAGCAGCAGGAGGAGGAAGCCCCCTGTACACAGCACCCCGAGGCCCACGAGGGCCAACCGCCAACGGCACAGACGGTAGCCCTGCAGCTCCTGAAGGGTGCAAAGAGAGAAGTGGCACAGTCTTATGAGTGTCAAAATAACAATTCCCACCTTGGTGCTAATGCAACATGAAAATGAGGCTCACCATCTCCTCCTCGTCCCCCTTGTTGAGGACCTTTATATCTTCCTTCTCCATGCTGCAGAACAGTTTGCCAAGCCCCTTCCTTAGTCACTGCAAATACAGCAGAAAAATGAGATGGAGAAAGACTTTGAATCAAGTGAAAGGTGAGAATGTCCTGCAAGGCAAGGCAAGGCAGTTTTATTTATATAGCGCATTTCATACACAATGGCAACTCAATGTGCTTTACATAAAACAAAGAGAGGATCAATGGTAGCATCAATCTGACTGTTCGTCTTTAAGAGACACAAGATGAAATGTCATGCTCTGGGAGAGAAACTTGCCTTTTAAAATGAAGTTGCACTGTTAATACAGTAATTACGGCAGCCCAATCAAATCTGAATGAGTTCCTTTAGTCTACCATAATTACTGTAGTAGCAGCACAACTGAATGGCCCGATTTTGTTAACTTGCTCAAATATAGTTGATTTGGTAATTTTAATTAGATTTTTGTGCTTATCTCATGTGTCAGTAGGTGTCTTTATCTGTCTGTTTTATTCGTGTTTGTTGCTGAAATACGATCGGGAGGCTGGACGGGTTGTTTTATTTTGAAAGATGGAAGTTTTATTATGCCGATTCTGTGTCTGACTTCCTGTCTGGTGCGATCTGCTCTGTTGAGCTTGTCGCGAGTTAGAAACAGCTCTGTCAAAAATAGAAAAGCTGCAGATTGATAGCGCTGCGGCGCAGAGAGCCGCTGCTGACACGCTGCTGAGATGCTCTCGGTGGAAACACTCTCATTGATTATAGTGGTACCTATCAGCTCCGGTGACCGCGGTGCAGCTGTAACGCGCCGCTGACGGACCAGGTGGAAATTGGGCTTTACATCTTATGTTCTTGATAAGAGCATTATCTAAATGCCTGAACTCTACTTTACAAGAGCCTTTGAATTAGTCAGTAGGTACGACCATTGTCAATATTTGGACGTGAATAACACTGCAATGCATCTATCAATCACTCTCTAACTGGGGATTTCCACCAGGTCCGTCAGCGGCGCGGAACGGCTGCGCCATGGTTTAGCGCCGTCCTCTGCCTGGCGTCAACTAACACCGGGAGCGTTACAGCAGCAGAGCAGAGCATGCTCTGGGAGAGAAATCTGCCTTTTAAAATGAAGTTGCACTATTAAGCACCCGGAGAGCCGCTGCTGGGGCACTGCTGACACGTTGCTGAGACGCTGCTGAGACGTTCCAGGTGGAAACACCCTCATTGATTATAGTGGTACCTATCAGCTCCAGTGACTGTAACGCGCCGCTGACGGACCCGGTGGAAATTGGGCTTATGTCTCGGGCATTGGATATCAATTTTTCTCTGCTTATGTGAATAACAAGCTGACACATTTTTACCATGTATATAAAATGTTTGACTATGAGACAAGTATAAACACTTTGTGATGTTCTGCTGAATGTTAAAAGTACAGAAACTCAAAATACTTTAAATGCTTTATACATTAAATCAAGTGTATTCCTCTAGATATAAAAGAAACTTCCAATGGCATATGGTCAATAAGGGGCAGATAAGAAGGGATCAAACTCTTTCTTAATTCTTGGGAAATCCTATTAAGCCAGTGTGAACTCTTCAACTGTCTGTGAGACAAGAACGACACAAAAGAGATATATTACTTTGTGTTGATACAAAGAGTAATAATTAAAGCTAACTGGAGGTCAGTAGTTCATTGAAGGGACATGCTCAAACTACAACTATGCTCAGCCCTTCTCTGACAGCTGCTTGACCTCAAAACACCTGAGATTATCTCTTTAGTGTGGCAACATATCCATGCACAGACCAGCTGAGTCATCAAATGTGTGTTACCCAATATCAAGCATGTCTCATGTCTCCATTTCCTCTCAGTTGTCTCTAAGGACCAGCCAGCTGTCAAGGAAGGCACTTTCTGAGAGTGTGTGTATGTGAATGTTGCATTCACATACAGATAGTGTCAAAAGAAGAAAATGCCCTTGGAAATAACTGTGAGGCTATAGCTAATGCATTGACTGCAAGGCTAAATCAAACTGTGGGAAAGTAATATAAAATTAGGCTACTGGCATTAAAGTCAGGATCGATAACCAATACACTAAGGATACTCAGGACACTCAGGTTTCTGCTCCAATTGGTGACATCCCATCATGTGCTGCTAAGATGCCAACCCAGCTTTTGGGTGATGAAAGCAGCGTCAGAAAAACAGGTGTGGGAGCTTGACAGAGTTTTCCTATGGTGGTGGAGGTAGATGCGTCAAGCCATGCTGTCAACAGCCACATGATGAGTGTTTTCCACTGTACAGCATGGCAAGGTAAAATAAAGCTGTTTATATTGTGTGTATCGTGTTGGAGGTGTGCTGGTGTGCAGAAAATGCATTAAGAATCTTCATATAACAGCTCACTATGGCTGTCTCTGTTCCTCCCTACAATATTTAAAACTACTCAGCTGACTAGATAGAGCCAAATATTTCCATATGTTATGTATAGCATTCTTATATAGAGAATTTCCTATCACTTCTCAATAAAAGCCTCCAGATGGTTCGTTGGTGGAAAGCTTTTAATATTAATTAGCAAAAGCATGTAGGGATAGGTTTTCATCAGCAGTTACTTAATACAGCTCAGATATGATTGAAAGCAATTAAGAGACAGTGAAATAATAATGATATCAAATATTAGACACATGAAAGCAGGAGAGGAACTAAACTTTGAGCCAGAGAGATTCAGTGAGAAGCTACAAAAGCAGTAAGAGTTGAACACAGGGAGATTTATAAACATTATTTCTCTTTGGTCTCCAACACAACCATACATGTTGATACTACAGCCTCACAGCAGGACCACAGTAGGCTGTGAGGCTGTTGTGAAAACATGTGTCATCACGGCTTGGCATGCCAAAATGGGAACAAGCATGAAAAAATAAAAAGCTGCTTTATTCATAACCTCCCATCATTCCACACAAGGCAGGTGGGAAGTAATAAATTAGAAATGGGAAGCAATTTCTGGCTACTCTATGCACATGTTGGCCGTGAGAGCACAGCTAGCTAAAGGGTAGAGCAAAACTTGCAGCTGCATGTCTGTGATTTGTAACAGCACTTGGCATGTTAGCAAACACACAGCATTACTGTTGAACATCACACAGTCAGTCCTGTTGAGTCAATATACTGTATAGTAGAACTGGCACATCACTATCCAAACAATTTACTATACACATACAGCTACAACACTAGTATACACCACTATAGTTTTCCAACTCAGCTACTCCTACGAAAAGTACTTTAAATTCTGGTTCAGTAAAAGAGACACAATCAGGTGACATACTGCAGCTGCAGCTAAAAAGTACTGGACAATTGTTCATTATCTCTTATGTTGTCAACAACACCATCAGATATATATGTCATAAGTTAGAAAAAAGAAAAAGAAAAAATACTGGCGGAGGGATGGAGTATAAGAGGAAGAAGAGGCATACAGAGCACAGGCTTTCCCATAAAAGTGCATAACTTGCATAAGGTAGTCTGCCTGCCAAGAGTATTACATCTGGATATCTGTTTGTAAATGGTCAATGTAAATGTATGTAGTTGCGATGTGAATAATGTGCAAATATTTCAGGGTTTAAAATATATAATCATTGAGCTACACAGACAATCATTCATCCAGAAGCTGCTTCAACAGTTGAAACAAGGACAATGAAGGCTATGTAAACACCATACACACATTTTCTGACCTGGCACTTGCATTTCCTTGTATTCCCTTGAGACCATTTTTGCTAATTACAGCCAACCTTACCACTGATAAAAATCTACTTTCTGACTGATAGAATAATGCTCCAGTTTTCCCTCATGCAACTTCAAGAGAGTTTGGTTGCCTTCTCCACTGAAAACAATGGTCTTCCTCTGGGCAGTGCTGTAACGCTGCCTTTAGTGTGAAAGCCCAAAGAAGCAGATCATGATACAGAGATGCCTTGCATCAAACAGAGACCAAAGAAAAGAAATACACACATATAAACAGAAAGGGAAAAAAAACAAACATATGAAGTGACACAAACACAGGGAGATCACAAAGGATCGCTGGCATGTCAAGGCATGGTACCCACAGGACCACCCTGCTACTACCACCACCACTGATCCTTTATCACTACCCCCACACTCGACCTTATCGGTCAGCTGCACTCGGCTGTACTTTTTCTCTGGCATACAGCGCAATATTTTGCTTAGGACCAAGCCCTTCCTAGTATTTTACAATAGCAGCCCCCCTGGCCGGCACTAGGCAGTGGGTGCAGAGCAACAAGAACACTCCCTCCCCAATGTCTGCTCTGACTGGAAATGCCGACATCAGTGCATCATGGACACAGTCTTTTATGGGACTGCTGTTCTGGTATGGTGACTCATAGATTACAAAGTATCAAGCTTATGCGGTTACTAAAATCAGAGGCCGTTACATTGTCTGTTATGTTTGAATCATCATTCAGATAACAGGGTTGTGACCTCAGAAAACAGAGCTCCATAATTATATACTCAAAACAGACAACAGGCTAAAGTTAAAGCTTGACAGCTGACGGGGCAGACATTTTAACCCTGTTTGTGGCTCACATACCAATATGTTACATGTTAACTGGGGAAGGAGGCAAGTTTAGTTGTACATTGATATAGACACATAACACAGGGTCCCTCAGATCCATATAAAAATTTTGCACAGCTCAGTTGATTAATATTGTCAAATATACCAAAATAATCTAGAGTGGGCCTTTGTCCCATAGATTCTTTTTTTTTTTTTTTTTTTTTTTTTTTTACAAAGCAGCTTTGTTATTTAGGTGCTACTACAGTCTCCCCACATAGCTGCTCAGTATATTTGCAGTGCAATCAGCTCCTGGGGATTAACAATCTGGGTGTCTGGCTGAAAATGGCTACATATGCCACAAAAACTACTAATAAAGCAGACGTTTCCAGCTGGTTGGTGTGCTCTTACCTTGACAGCCAGGGACAAAATGCCCCAGGCAGTGCTCCACCCCGTAGTTAGCTTGCTCTCTCACCACACCAACCTGGAACCCTGAGGGGGGGGGGGGGGGGGGGGGGGGGGGCACAAACAATGGACATTATAAACATATCTTTCTAAAAGGTCAGGTCTTTCCACTAAATTGACTAAAGAGGTTAACTACAGAAGAGACTTCAACAAAATAGTAACATATTATTGGAAGGAAAAACAATAATGGTTAATGTGTATTGAGCTACACTTGACCTGAGTAAGTTTCAAACCTACCAAGTGATGCAAGACACTCACTAAAGGTGTTCACTGGTTTACTGGAGACAATCAACTGACTAAAATGAATTAAATTAAACTTGTCCTCAAGAAACCAAATTTGGAAATGAGTGAACTTTCTAATAACAAGTCTGAAGTAAACAAGTCCAACAATAGACCGTCAGCATCAAGAGAGTACAGATTACCATGTCCACACTGATACAGATCTTTGGGTTGAATTTCATGGATTAGACCAGACTAAAGTGGAACTGAAATGTTTTCACATCATGTTAAAGTACATCTTCCTGTTCCCACTGGCTCCTGTGGACTTCTGTTGTTACTAATCCTGTCCCGTGCTGACCGTCCATTTTATGCTCTATTCCCAGTAATTATTTCCCACAGTGACTAAAAAGTCTGGGTAGGTGCCAACATGATAAGCCATGACTTAAATAATCGTGACCTCCTGCTGAAACCACAGGTGATGCCTCCTGACTACCATCAACTCATGAGGCTTGGTGTTCCCTTCTGGTCCCAATGCTATAGAAAGACCGTAATAAATCTCCCATCCTCTTCTTTCCTTCTAAACACTAACAACAGAATAAATGCTGAGTCTCCTGTTGTGAAGACGAAGATGACAGAAGAGACCACTGTTCTTACTGGAATACAGAGGACCCTGTTTGGGGCCTCTAGGAGTCAGCATGACTTCAGAGGTATTTATAGATTCATTCAGCCCAGCCTACAGCCACATTGTTGTCTCTCATTTGATTAGTCTGCTATTGTATTAATAAGCAACACTGCCTATTCTCTGTTGGGAGGGAAAAAAACTGTATAACAAAAACAGAAAGTATTTGTAAGAAGATGACAGACGTAGAGACGCACACAGCTACCAAGACCAGATGAGTACCAAGCACAGCTCTTAGTTAGCAGGGAGCATACTATATGAAATGATTATCTATTGACACAATAAATTAATCATTCTTTTTAGTGTATCATGAGCTCTCTGACACTCCAATTTATCAACTGAGTGCAAACTAAAAGCAGTGATACATTAATTAACATTAGCAAATGGACCTTTAAATAAACATTTCTTTCATACGCAGAGACAATGTTTGTACAGCCCTGGGCCTGAGGCTGCAACCGACACTTTCATATTATGTTCTTATGTTCTTCACATAAGTCGTCTATAAATTGAAAGAAAATACAAAAAAAAAATGCTTGTCTCAATATCTTGGAAACCCAAGGTGATATCTTAAAAGTGTATGTTTAACACAAACAAAGGCAGCAAATGCTCAGAATCAAGAAGCTGAATCTAGACAATGTACAGCACATTTTGCTTGGAAAAATACAATTCATTATCACAATAGTCGCAGATTAATTTTAATGTTGATTACCTCATTAATTAGCCTAATGAATTTACAGTGTCAGCTTTATGTGGGATTTAATTTCAAATGTCACCCGATGTCTTACGTGATAGTAATAAAAAGATTGTTGTCATGCATCACCGTATGGCAGCTTTAACTAAGTCATGCTTCTAGTCCCGTGCTTGAATCGTTTGAAGATAGTAGTGTGTCTAAATATCATCATTACCTAAATATAATTAGTACTAAGTTAAGATCCCATTTAAGCAGCTGCTCAGCAATCACATAAAGAACATAGTACCAGTCCAAAGTTAGTGTGTCCAACCTTTTGACTGGTACTGTGTTTTATAAGAAGCTGAACATGAGCAAAGCAACACTACTGTATATAAATGAATAACTCTATGATAGCTAAGACTAGACATATTGTCCTTTCCCTTTCTGTCCTGTTCTTCGACGCACAGACAAAAAGGAAAACATGAACAATGAGCCATGACCTAATGACAGGAGTCTATAATTCATGGAAGCATTTGGAGGAAAGTGTTTTGTTACCATCATACTCTGCACTCAATGTGCTTTCTTTATCACTTCCCCTCCCACTCATGGGGTATAATAGCCAAGCTTTGTTCCACATCATGGGCCAATCAAGCTGTTTATCACTGTGGCCACTGGCTTTACTAAAAAATTGTATGACTACCTGCCCTTCCTCTATTGTCCAAACCAAAACCTCTTCCCCAGCCAGCTTCAAGAGCCCACCGCCACTGATAACATACTGAACAATAAGTTTTGTTTTGTCATTAGTGTGGATGTTTTTTTATGTAAAAAGCTAACAAGGTAGTTAGACTTAATGAAAGTACATCAACCTCAAACACAATTCAAACCCATTGTAATAAATATTATATATTATAATCCACACAGAGTATGGGCTGCAAATGCATTATAGATACTGATACTGTACTGTATGTTTTAAGATTGTTTGTGTACACTTGCAATCACTATCAAGTGAGAAGAGCTGTTGATATTATTGGCTGTTATGAAAATGTAGTGGGAAAAAGAACGGATGAGGTCAAAAATCACCAAGGTCTCAGTATGTGGGCTCCATCCAGAAAAAACCCTATTAGAAATAATGGAGGGAAAAGGCTGGGAAAAAACCAATAATCCTACAGATCCAAAGTTTTAAGTCAGACCACATGCTCTTGGATTAACACTGGCATTGCTTGACAGTTTATGAAAAACTTCTGATACCACTGTGCATGAGATTAAAACACGTTATTACCTAATAGAGCAGCTTTACGGCACTCTATGAACCACAGTGGGAAATAACAATTCTAGGTGGAAGTAACAGATTATTCAACAGTTTCAAGTTTCTTTCATATGCAAAACTAAGTCGCAAATCTCATCTGTGTAATAGTGCAAACTCAGATGAAAGATGCAAATCAGCTGGAATTGATTACAATCTTAACTTCCGGTATGACAAATGCACAAAGGGAAGAAGACGTGTAACTCAATCTGTGCCCTCACTGCCAGATCCCAATCTAAAAGGTCCCTAAGAAGGTTTATGTTCCCATCTTGCCCCACACAGACTTGAGATGCAGTCAGACAAGGGGCGAACTTTGGGATGCTATTGCCTGGAGAATGACAGGATGCTGTGATATCATGGTACAAGCTAATAGAGCAAATGGAAGTCTTCCAAGTAATTTTAAAGAAAAAAAATGTTGCTTTTGAGGCTTTTTGTGATGAATAAGAGTTTAATATGTCCAAAAATCACAGGAGCCCGGTTTTCAGCTGCTGTTTGTTTTCTACAGAGCATCCCATCCAGTTTTTCAGCCTCAAAACGAATCATTGAGGGATGAAACAAGTCACTCCAAGTCTCCCAGCAACATCATACTGTCGGTCAATCAGGATCATTAGTCTGTAGACTCAAACGGCACGCAGGTTCCTAAGGAATTAAAAGTTACATTTTTAGGAAACAGTCTATGTAAGCCTTAAAAAGTCCTTGGTAAAATGTTTGAATAAACTCTAAAATGAACAAGTACCAGAGTTGCTGGACTACACAACTTTAAAACAGAAGGGAAATTTTGCTCCACAATGAACACAGCGTTATCTGATGTATAAACAAACGACTCTGTCCTCTGGTTTGCATTACTGTGTTAAATTTCACAGTTGTTTCTATTTTCATTCCAAATGTTCCTTCTCACTTCCACTGATAAAGGCCGCAGGTTGGTCTTGGTCTTGTTGGAAACAAACCGCTGGGCCGGCACTAGAAAGATCAGTTTCTCTATCATGCTGCTCTGGAGCTCCCACATCAAACAGTGCTGGGCTGTTGAGAGGACCTTTACCATGTCAGGATAGTTCTCATCTCAACTCTGAATCAACACTAGCAGGCCTTCCATCACAGGCTGCTGTGCTTAAGCACACCTGTGAAAAGTCTTGAGGCGTTGGTTCAAAGGCCCATGGAATATTGGCGCCTCACTTCTTAACTTGAGACTAAACTGTTTCCAAACCTTCAACTTGGACAGAACCTCAAACCCTCTCACAGAGAAGTTCAAAGGTGAAAAGTGCAGGTTCAATTCCTCAATTCCAGGGATTCAGATGATACTATATATACACTACGCCTTTTCTTTTTTTTTCTTAAACAATTACTTATGAGGTTATTTACCCAAGTCAAACTGTCAAACTGAGTCCATAGACAAGTACGTCCTCTAGACACATATTTATAGAGTCTGTGTTTGTCTGTACTTCCTGCCCTTACTGAACTAAGTAACCAGCACATGGACACAAATCTTAAAACGTTCAGGCTAATCTCTTATTAGTAGACTTAATTCCAAGTGAAGAAGGATTTATATACTGCTATATCTGAGATCTGAGGCAGAGTAACACCTCTAAAGGAAAATTGGAAACCAAGCATGCATCATGTTAAATTAAAAACTATAGTTCAATTTAGAAAATGTACAAATAAGCCTTTGTGTTTGAAAATGCATCAATCCAATCTGATGTAGGACATACAGTGCGTCTCACATAGATATCCAACCACAAATCTGTGGTCACCCTTTTTTTCCAACCAGTCTAATGAAGCGAACTCTTCCACAATCTCCCACACTCTATATGTTGTGAATATGTAATTTTGTTTCCACAATGATCAGGCCCCAGGTTCTCTCTCCTATCAGTGGAGACAATAAAGTAAATACATTTCATGGAAACATTACCAGTCAACAGTTAAGTCAGTTGAATAATCATTTCAGCTCTAGTTTTTTGTTTTTTTTTACTGTGAAAACATGTGAAACCTGAGCGCACCAGTAGGGCATTTCTCTGACTGCTGTGAGAGCACAGCGTGAGCTGAGGATATCCCAAAGTTTGTTCAATCTTGTTCGAAAACGACTCCTATTTTACACCTTACATAACTTGAATACAACAAGTCTATTTTAGAGGTACAGAATTCATCAGATATATTTCCCCCAAGCAGTGGGGTCCAGCTCATCCCAGGCTTTTGTAACATCAGTCACATTATTAAAAACAAAGTCTGCACATCACATCTGAATCCTTCAGCATGTAGTCAGAGACTGCACAGGTTTATGGGTGTAAGAGGTACTTTCTTATTCATATGTCCTGTTGGAATATAACACTGTGTGTGTGGGCACTGTTCTCAACTCAAAGGTTACATGTTAATAAAAGCCACACAAGCTAATTATCTCCTGAGTCTCACTGTGGCTGCATAGAGAGCCACATACCAGCCAATCCACTGTCTCTGTTAGTGATATATGCTGAAAAGTGTCCTGAGCTAGTCTGCATGATCAGTATTTGTGCAACACAAATAAACTTGAACTAGATCAGGGCGTTTTTAAATTTGTCAGTGCTGCTATAGAAATCTCTTTCTGATCCTTTGTTTACTAAACCCTTTTGTAGTCTGGGTATGCCAACCATGCAGAGCCTGCAGCACTAATAAATAAATAGCAGCCAGCAGTCTCAATTAATGACATCCACAATTACAGCATGTAGCCACAAGTCATGCAAGAATAACAACTCTAGAATAGTCTATACCATTATCCTTTCAAGTTTTTTACTGGTATGGCACCTATAAATGATCAATGACACATTTACTTGTTTATGGCAGTTGCATCAATCATCTGTACATAATTAATTTGTGACGAGTGGTTTTAGATTAAAAACACTTGTATTCAGAAGGTCAAACTGCTGGTAAATCAATTATTAGGCAAAAACTACATAGTGAAAAAGAAACCAATCGCCCAAACACATCTAAAGTGAGGTAACAGTTAAGTGCCAAAGTACCAAAAGGATACAAAACATTTTTCAAGGCAAACATTTCAGTACAGTAAGGCCAATCATAATAATAATGGAAGTATAAGTCAGCCTTGTGCAGACTGCCCTAAAAAAAATCTGTTTTTATGTAAGAGGGCCATGAGTGAGGGAGCCCACCAAGAGACCTAAGAAGGAAAGAGCTACTGCAAACTATAAGAAAATAACAATAACTTTTTCATGCTTTTTTGATACACTTCTTGTTTAGCCTTTGCTGCAAGATGCACACATTCTCTGTTAGTGCAGTCATAACAAAAAACACACACAATGTAAAGTTGTGGGCAGTGTAAGGGGCCATTTGCATTTCATAGTATTATTTCAGTAGACACAGAGGTGTAGATGTGCCTCAGGCTGTCAAACTGGGTGCTGTTTTATCTTTGACATCGCTGTATGAGATTACAAATTGTTTCCTTACTGTGAATTTGTCCCCTCATTTTAGTACTTTGAGGCTAAACAATAATTATCAAACAAATGTCTTGTGTTTTAATTAGGTTAAAAAAAATGACTCAAAGAGCTCCAAGAGAGGCTGAGCATGTTTATAGGTACAGTTTGTTTTACATATTTTCAATTGCATGTTATCACACATTAAAGTTGTGAAAGCTAATAAGCATGAGATGAAATTAGGCATTACCCAGGCTCTTGTTAATTTAATTAAGCTGGTCTGCTTGACATGTGCACAGTACATCCTTGCTTGTTACTAATCAGACCAGAGTGACAGGTGTTGACCAAACAGTTTACAGCCTGAACAGAGGTACTCTTAAGTAATTCAATAACTGTGAATACTTAGTGAAAAGTAACTATAATCGCCATTTAGGGACCTAAGAATGAGTTTTAAAATAAGTGTTATTGGGAATTGCCATATGGTAAATGCTTTAACATTGTAACAGGATGTGGCTTTGGTTCATGGTTTCCTTGGTTTAATCTAAGTTAACCTTTCACTAGCTAATGTTGACTACATCCCTGGTAAGACTAATACGCGTTAAATGTTAAATTACTGACAAATGAATCATTCCAACAGCCTCCAGGTTGCAAGGAAGATGCTTCATCGGGCTAGTTGGCTAACATTAGCCAAGCTTCATTGTTAGCTCGCTACTCATTGACCAGCTTATTGATAACATCCATGTGTCTTCCTCTGTACTTTTGGTTTGAGACAATGTGGGGGCGAATTCCCGTTTAACCGGTAAAGCTGTCTGGTTTCCCTGCCTCTCACCTTCATGAGAGGATGAAAGCTGACGTCCACATAAGCAGCAGCTAACGTTACCACTTTAGCTTTAGCCCCGCTAGGTAGCAACTGACATGTGTGACGATGACAGCAGAGAGGAGACACCGCAACATGTTCCTGAATCACAGACTCACCCAGAACCACCCGGACACTCTGAAGATCACCTCCGAGTCATGGTGAGATGAAAGCAGCTGTTATCTGAAGGAAAACGTCGTTGAAGAAGAAAACGGACCAAGTTGAGAAGAAAAATGTTGTCGCAGCGGACACGCAGAGCAGGGGCTGCTGTGTGTTGACAGCTCAGCGGGACAGACTGAGTACTACAGCACGTAGTGAACTGGCCTGAACTGGCTGTCTGACGGGAGGAAGTGACGCAGCGTGGCGTCACTGGAGAGCCACGCAAGGTGAAAAGCTCGCACACTCATTTTCCTGTAAAACCCCCCAATTTTCCTAAAAGCTACTTTTCTGCTGGTCCTTAGTTAACATATGTCTCCGCTCACATTTGGAATAACACGAATATACAATCACCGGCCACCTCACTAAGTACACCTGTGCAACCTAATTCAATCCAATACAACAACTTTGCTATAAATTCTACATGTATGAAGTTTATACATTTTCAGTTTTTGTTGACATTGGCAGTAAGTGATGGTGGTGTACTAAAGTGCATTATATTGAATGGTGTCCCTAATATTTTGTCCACTCCATTAACATCTATATGAGAGGGGCAAAATATTAGGAACACCATTCAATATAATTTGCCCGAGTATGCCACTACCACGTACGACCTCAGTTATAAGCATAAAGAAGAAATATCATCTTTTTGACAATGTCAACTAACACTGAGAATGTATTAACTTCAAAACAGTATAGAATTTATAGCAGAGTTGTTGAATTGGATTGCCCATTGAAGTAGCAGAGCAGAGATCCTGGATCCTATGTTTCACATAATGCAATCAAAAGAGTCATTCTTTAGATCCCTCCCTGCCCATTGCAGTTTCAAAATGTGCCCAAATTGTAATGCAGACTTCCTGTAAAAAATTTAAAGTATCATGCTCAAGTTGAGACATTATCAGGGCTTTTTTTAGACTTAGACATAAGTGACACAGAAACTCATCTTTGTGTGTCAGATCACTTGACTGCCACTTAGCCTATAACTCTCAAGCAACTTTATTATATGATTATATGTTTATCTCCTTTATCCAGTTATTTAGTAACTACTTGGTACTCATTTATCAACATTCAGTTTCTGATTTATTCCTTGCCCATTTACTGGCAAGAATTCAGGATTTTGTGTTACTCCTGAACAAATCCACCTCTCCCTCCTCCCTTTTTGGACAATTTGCAAGGTGAACAAAATGTCATGCTCAAATAATCCAGCATTTTATGTCCTCTGCAGTGGAGCGATCACTGACGTACGGGCCAAGAAAAACAGAAAGGCCCATGTACCACTGCTGCTTCAGATGTCCTAATCCGTGCTCCTCTTCACTTCTGCAAACAGAATTCCACCTTTTTATGAGGGACATGCAGTTTGTTTTCTTTTGGCCCAGTCTCACAAGGGACAGGGTTGAGGCCCAGAGACAGAACAGTGCTAGCTCAGCATTCATCATGATACCAGCATACACCAATTGAGAACAAATTCATGAGTTTGGTTTTTTTTTTTGGCTTTATTGTATGTCATAGAAAATAAAGATGAAATACCAAAATTACCAAATTTCTTTACTAAGATGCACACAAGTTCATCTCAGCTTGTGCAGAACAAAGCTCTCATTCTTTTTTTATTATGTGGAGCAATTTATATGTTTTTTATGTCTGAAAGCACCTTTAGCTACAGCTTTTTAATTTCGTTGTTCAGGTGTCTGTACAATGACAATAAAAGTCTATCTATCTATCTCACTACAGATTGGTTTAAGAAGCAGGAAGGAATGCATTAGGCTTTTCATTGTGGATTCATTACTCACACCCCAAAGAAAGCAAAGTTGATAAAATGACATAAATAAAGATATATTAAGCACTGACTAAATTATATGACTGAAATATTACAGTATTAATACGGATATTTTCCTATATCACTGTGTGTCAAGATAAGCAAAACCACACATGAAATAATCATCCTGATGTTCAAAATAGTGAGGTCTAGCCCAGTGTTACACAATACATGAAACTATATTTGTCAAAATATGCTGAACAATGACAGATAATGACAACATGGTACAATGAAGTTATGCTTTTTGGGAAATGTTTAGTTTAAGTTAAGTTAAGTTTAATACCAAAGTTTAACACCAAATAATTTCCTTATATATGCTTCTAACTACATTATAGTCTGTTACAAAAAATATATTAAATGCTTGCTAAATAGGAGGACATAAATTGTCATAAACCATTGTTACGTTTTTAATCACAGCTTGTTCAAAAACATCAATATGGATAGCAGAACTCGGTGGAACAATAAAATGATAAGGTTACATCACAATAGAATTTAGCTCACAAATGATAAATGGTTGAATGTTGAATCATTTTCCCACACAAGCTATCAAACTAGGATTACAGGTTGAACAAGGCGTTAAGTTACATTAATTACAACTGCTGGTATCAGCAATTGCTCTGCTACACTTCATTACTTGTTTCCCAGTCATTTGTCTCAGAGATGTCACTTGAGGAAATGTAACAGGGAGGAGTAAAATGTGCTTCATAACTTTACTCTAATCTGTGTATTGTTCCACTATCAGACCTCAGGAAGTCTCTTTCGTTAAAAATTTGCTGGTCTGTTGCTCTGGCATGATAGTCTAAAGCCCTGGAGCGGGTGGAGGGACAGAGGTTTGAGAGATGATGGAGAGGACAGAGGAGCCCCAGCCGTCTAGTTTGGTGCTTATCTGCGCCACCGGCCCACTTTCCCAGTCCTGCCCTGATAACACAGGTCGGATGGCAAAATACAGGATATGACCCAATAACCTTGCAAGGCAGCAGGGGAGCAATATTGTTTTATTAGGGGAGGTGTTTTGTAAACCTTCCTAGATCTCAGTTCTCAGAGGGCTTGATGAAAGCAGTCAGGACAGAGTATTGACACAAAGCTACACAGTGCAACTACAAACACAACACACATACACTAGCTAAACTGTAAAACATTGCAATAAAACACGTCAGACAACAGGTCAATGTTTACAGTTTTTATTACCATTCAAATTAATGTATCACGTCATTTAATTGACATTTCCTTGTCATTTGGGTTTGCAGCGGAGCCACTCTCACCCTCTTCTTTTCTGGTTACAGAGTTCTGTGGGAGTCCAGAAACAGCACAGGTGCAGATGTTAAAGGGTTTGGGGATTCTTGGCCACTCTTCCAGGGGAAACTCATGTCCCTCCTGCTGCTCTGCATTTAGTTTGCTCCACTGTACATTTCCCTCTTCAAAATCCCACTAGAAAATAAGGACAAGTCAGGATATCATATAGAGAATCAAAAACAGAAAGGGCAAACAGAGCAAACTTATTAAACTAATTATCTACTCATAGGCAGTAGGAGCTAGGTGCATGTCTCTCACAATGGTAAAGTAATTAGTTCAAGAAGTTAGTGTTTTTATTCAAACAATTGTTTTTAAAGGGTGTTTCAAAAATCACTTCTGTGAAGAGGACATTATTATTATCATCATCATCATCATGTAGCACTTGTCTTAATCACTTTTGGAACAAAAAGGAACAAAAAGGAGACAAACCCTTTTCTAATTTAACATAGGTTTGTTTGTAATGTTTGAGGTGCTGGTATTAAGGTTTATTTCACCGCTCCGATGACTCATGCTGTATTTGAACAACAGCTAAATGCCTCAAGCTCAGAGTTAAACCCCAGGCCAGCAGGCATCACACAGGACGCTATAAACATCTCCAAAAATAGCAGAGGGTAGCTTGCGGCCCCCTATAGACAAGGCAGACATTTTTTGCACTACTTCCTAAGCAGACAGGCCCAGCCCAGTGTTGGTCTTTAATCAAAGATCCTTTACAGCAGAACAATTGAGCCACAAAGTAAATCTCAAACAATTCCACCCTCAGTATACCCCACCACCCCACCCTCACCTTCACCTCAGTTAGGAACTAGCACTCAGCAGAAAGGAGCAACAAACAGTACAATAGACAATCCAAGCTGCTGGCTGCTCAGTTTAGGCAGGCAGCACACTCAAAATGTTGTGAGGTTTGAGATTTGCTCAGGATTAATGGTCAAAAAAGATGAGTAACATAATATTTTGAAGATCCTGTGGCGAGTGCCTACCAGACCACCACCAACCGTTGAGTGTTCAAGTTAGATGAAGGTGCAGAGGAAGAATTGTCCCACAGCCAAATAAAGCTATAAGCCTTACCACAAACATAATTTACACAAAGTACATATTGAAGAAGCTCTCAAAGCGTTCTTTCTTTTCTACTGTTAACTGCGGTACGGGCATTTACATCCGTTGCTCTTTCCTGTTTGGTAAACAGTATTAAACTGCAATTGTTTGCTCTCACACTATTTGCCTTTGTTTCCAATTAAATGACATCCTCCATAACTAGGCGTACTACAGTAGCACAGTAAGGGAGTTTCTCTTGAGGCTGTGAGCATCATGGCCAAAGAGAAGGAATAAGCTTGAAATGTCATTCTCCCCAGAAACCCAAGAGGAGAAATTATACACATGTGGACCATCATTTAAATACAAGACTAGTTTAGCAATTTAGCCAAAATATAATGCTGGGTGCAACTGCAGAATAAAGCCACATTACACTTTACTTAGCCTATAATCAGCAGTTAAAACACAAACTCTTGCTTCTTACAAACCATAAACTTTTACCCACAGAATCACATGCTCACACACACAGTCCTCTGTAGATTTCGACTCATCAATCCCCAAAGAACTTGCTGACCGTTGTCTTCTCACAAGAACCTCTGACGACCGTCTAACTTTACTTCCCCCAAAGTCACATGTGGAAAGCACGAAGCTTGGTTTGCAGCAGCACACTGTCCTCACTGTTACTTCTTCTTACAAGTTCTTCTGAGTTGAGTTATAACACTAACATTCCAGTACATTGGTCTGGAGATACCCTTGGTGGGTTCTGATTAAACACCAGAAGAGGAACATTTCTGTTTCAGCTCTTAAACTAGGAGTGGTGATTCAGACAAGAAATTTTAGTGGCACTGAAACAGAAGTTTGGAGGCATACTTTTGTAACACAGCCACAATTTCAAGTGGCGGTCTCCAAACTTGTACTATCATCAAGAAGGGACAGAATCCAACTCTGTCAGACTGCAAGGCATCCAATTTTACTGCAGTTTATTACACTCAGAAAAACAAAGCCAAATAGTAAAAACACCCTGTCAAAGATTCAGCAGACAACATATTATAGCTCTCAAGTTTTACCTCTTGATGAACTTCAGTGCAATGTTGTAGAGAGGAAAACCGGCTACATAAACCAACATGAAAGGCAATAAACTCAAATTGAATGTAATCACAGCAGCTCACCCAAGGTGACACAACTCAAGTTAATCACAGTGAAAAACAGTCACATTCATCCATAGCATTATGTCTACATGCTATCACCACCTAGTGGCTCACTGTATGACGAACACTCCATAGCCTTACTTAACACAATTTTAGATTGTGGGATAAAGGACATTGTCCAAACCTTTTTACAGCCTTTTCACCTCTTTTCAGTAATATCAATTATGAAAAGAAAAATCTAGTCCTAAAACAAAAAATGTTCTGGACATTTTCGGAACATTTTAGAATAGAAACAAAAAATCTGGAGGTAGATAGTTAAAGTCGCTTTATTTAAGTTGAGATGGGTTGAATGGGCTCTGGATAACAACAGATGACTTAATTTGTTTGCTCACTACTTTTTTGCAAATGCATCTTCCTTTGTATGAAACATCAGTTTTGGATATCTCCTCTGATCAGTTAACTTACTCAACTCCATTGTGAAAGAAAATGTCATCACATTTCATTAACAAAATATTTAATTGGTCCCACCCACCTCTAGATCAGAACTGACTAGCGAAGAGTCATAAGAGGTATCTGAAGAGCAGAAACTGTCCACTCTGATTAGTCGTACTGTCCTGTTCAGAGGCTGCCCATTCACCTCCTCCTTGGACACTGTCACCTCGTTCAGGCATATCTGCCAACAAGAACATGATGGTCTCCACTTTAGATATTAAACTGCAAGAGAAAGTGCTGACTCAGGAAGAGAAAATGTCCAGTTTTCACTGCCATTATTAAAAGTTGTCTGCAACAACTATGCTTACTTTTCTTGCAGGTTGAATACTGACATCCATATAACGGCCCATCTCAGTCACTGGGGAGTTTTTTGTCTTGGAAGAAAAAGGGTGACTAGTAAGAAATGTTCAAACTCACACATCAACCATGAGATTAAAAAATGAAAACAGAAAGAGACTGCGGCTTTCGTTTTATGAACATGAGTCAAATCTTAGAGATCAATGCCTAGTGCCTACCATTTATTTCTAAATATCCCTGTTAAACATAAAGCAGTCAGTTAGTTCTTTCTTAATTCAGTAGGTCTCACTACATCAAGGTCTCACTAAGAAATGACAGTGATAATCTGTGGTTTGTGCAACAGATGTAACAATGTACAATTTCTAGAGTTAAGGAAAACAAACAAATAAACAAATAAGACCTTAAACATCAAGTATGAAGAATTACCTTTGTTTGTGCTAGTGAAATGACAGCTTTCTCCTCAGTGGTGTCACCTAAGAGGCTCTCTGTGTCTGGAGAAAATATTATAGGTTGCTGCCTGGTTCCCCTCTTGCACCAATAGATGACTAGAATCTGACAAATCTGGGTCAACGGTCAGTACATCACAGTTGGTCTAAAAAGATGGTCAACTCATATACATTCAAAGATTTCAAGAGATCACTTTAACCTAATTATACCCTTGATTTACTTTGTGCTTGATGCTTTTTTTGTATTTTGTGTTGGTGATCTTTGGATTTATGTAAGTGGCACTCTTTCCTTCACTGTTCAGCCATGGTGGCTAATGCTGCCATTGCTCCTTCTTCTATGAAAGAAGGTTTTTTTCTCTCAGGAAAAAGCAGTTTGTGTCTATAACACAATATACAGGTACACATGCTCAAAGGGACCATCTACAGTTTGTGGCAAGAGTTTTACTATGGTGTTTGAAAACTAAACCGCTGAATCTAATAATGTCAGTAAGATGCTCACTGACCACACAATAAAAGGATACCAGAAGGTCTAGGGTGACACAGCATATTGCTGACAGCAGCCACGGCATAACTGTCAGAAGAAACGCAAGCTGAGTGTCGTAGAGGAGTATAGCAGCAGCATAGAGGACACCAGCTAGTGAGCACAGCACTCCAGAGAACACTTTGGCCCTTGTCAGCATCCGTCCTCTGTGCTGCAGGGGAAAAGCAAATGCTATTTCCTAAAAAGATTTCCCACGAGGAACATTTTTGGGAAAGCAATAAGAGCACGATTTTAAGTGACATCGAGTCACCTGTACTGTATCTGATCACTTACAGCCCTGTAGAGGGCAGGAAACTTGGAGGTACACATGATGACAAAGGACAGCAGGCCAAGAATGTAACCTAGGATTTCAGTGTTGTCCTGTTAAAAAGGACAGATATCAGGTGTTATAAAGTTAGTTTGTGTAGATACAACAAACAGGACATTTTGCCAAATAATGCTGGATTTAAGCACATGAATATCCATCCACATTTGCAGATATTGATGCTGTAAAATATGTTTTAAAATGGTGTATTTAGAGGCATACAATGACACATTAGAAATAAAAAACAGCAGTGTAGCATAAGTCCATGGACTCACAGTTAAACAAACCATATGTATTGACAGAGTATCTAATCACTATGAAAACAAGCATTTATGCAAACTGCATTCAAAGTGCAGTTATCTGTTATCTGTCGTGTTTCAGTGCACTATGTTACAGTTTAGTTAGTGTATGTGTGTTGTGTTGTAGGTGCTGTGTAGCTTTGTCTGTAACTTGCTGTCATCTCCTTACGTGCAGGGAGATGTGCAGCAGTCTTCTACCACTGAGGGGATTGTCTGCTGGGTCGTGGCTGACTCTGAACTTCAGGAACCCTCCTGCTACAACCATCAGCACACACACTGCAAGGAGATGCTGTCTCCTCCTCCTTCTTATGATCTTCAGCCTCCTCTCTGTGGGAGAGTACCAAACATAGACAACCATCAGATGGAGTACCAAACAGTTAGTTGTGACATCCCCAGTTCATTTGTTTGGTTATCTGTAGAGCTTACTGTTTTGCCTAAACGGTTTGGCTACTACTATTAAGCCTAGGTGCATATGCTACATGTTGTATTTGTACCATATCCACAGTGTAACTGTCCAGGAGATTATACATTTTACATTACTCTTTTTAATGGCATTGCTCTAGACGTACCTGTCTTCGAGTTCCAGCACAGACACACTGGGAAGCAGCCAGAAATAAAATTTACAGCATCCATAGCAGCAGCAAAAGGACCCATTAAAATCTAGAGGAGAGGAAGCAGAAATGCGTTATTGTACTGAATGCAAATGATGAAAAAAACCATGATATATAAACTACTACCTTACCAGAACATGCGGCTGCTTGGACATAACTGCTCCAGTGGTAGCACACAGGTTACCCAAGAAACAGTAGAGAGATGTCATGGTCTCTCCCGGA
Organism: Scomber japonicus; assembly: GCF_027409825.1. Classification (NCBI taxonomy): domain Eukaryota; kingdom Metazoa; phylum Chordata; class Actinopteri; order Scombriformes; family Scombridae; genus Scomber; species Scomber japonicus. The sequence goes on along the minus strand of NC_070584.1, from coordinate 19,721,836 downwards.
TGTCTTCTCCGAAACCTGCACCTCTGATACACGAGCCTTGAAACAGTGATACCAGGTTTAATACCAGAAAGAGTTGCTGGAGAAAATGCTTCTTAAAAAAAACTACTTACAGAAGACATGAGAGCAGTAAACACAGAGCAGATAAGGAACAGAGACCGATGGGGACGCAAAGTTTGCCTGCGTCGTGTGAAAAACAGGTGGTGACTGAATCGATGCAAAAAGCAAGTAAACTGGTGGGCGGCAGGTTGGGATTTTCTCTTGTCTGGCCCTCCAACTTCAGTGTGCGTACCCTCATGTTAATTGCAAATAAATTCACATTCCGAGTTGCTAAAAAGCGAAGCAAGCCATGCCGTGCCGTGCCTGCCAAAAGCCGTGCAGCCGAAGAGCAAACCTGCGCATTAAAGGTACCTGAGCACTGAGGCAGAGGTGACTGCAAGGGAGGGGCTCACCTGTGATTAATGTTGCATTGCTGGAATAAATTGTGGGAGATTATCTGGCAAATTTGTGGCACAGAATACGTAATTTCTTTAAAAAAAATAAGTAAAACTTTGCCTGTACAATAGTTGGTGATACACCTGTGTAGTCAAATAGTTGTTGATAATCATTGGCATGCATCCTGAGTTCAGCTGCAAGGACCAGTGTTGAATCCTCTGCAGGATGAGGGGAAATGTTCCTATCTTTCACACGAGTTGCTGTTGACAGCCTCTCAGTTGTGAATGTCGGGCAACCTGGGAATTGTTTGTATCTCTGAATGAATAAAATAACGACCTCAACTCCAGAACGATGTCTGAGTGTTGAATTCTCAAAAACGGAGACGTTGAAACAACAGTTAATAAAGCAACATTTGTAAAATCTGTAAAATAGAAGGAGTCTTGGGACACTAGTGTATTGCATGTAATTGCATTTGGGGAATTTTTACATAAATATATCAGCTTTGGTTAATGAAGTGTAAAACATGAAAAATACACATTCCAGCACTTCACATCTTTCATTCCATTCTGTGTTATAGGATGAACAGGAGGACTGTTTCAATGTTTATTTGGACATCTGAACGGTTGTAAGACAATCTTGAACTATTGTAAACCTATCCTTTAATATCAAAAACCTTGATTGCTACTCAGACTCACAGTAATCATAGCTTTTAAGCAAACTATATTTCCCACATTGTACCTTGAAGATTAATCATTATTTTCCTGATGGAAATGCAATAAACAAGTGACACATAATGAGTTTTAACTTTTATTCAATAGCCAATGATAATCACATGAATCATAACTGAGTGAAGGTGTATCCAAGAAACAGCAATCTGTTTAATGAAGACTTTCAATTATGCCTCTTGAAAACTTCAGCAAACTGTAATAATTGAAAACCTCTTTTTCAGCGTCTTATAAAATTCTCACCCTCTGAATGTGGAGTTAATTTCCGAGCAGTCCTGTGAGATCTGATGTACAACTGGTGATCCAGTTGATGGAATGCATTGCACCAATATGATCAAACCATTTTTAAAACCACAACAGTCCATTACAGATTATTCACTTCACTGGTTAATTTCAAGACAACATGACCTTTCTTTACTCACAGGATTAAGGGGCCTACATCTACCTACTGATATTGCTCAGCATTAATACCTTTGGAATCACATGTGAACCATACTTAAGGGTTTTTCCATTCCAGTTGAAATGATCTGTAATTGAAAGTGCTTAGATTTCCGGCCATCTTCAGGCATCCAGATGCTTGGTAAGCCGGCGTACTTTCTCCTTCTTGTTCCTGTTGCCATGTTTTTTCCAAGGCTTGCCCACCACCATCTCTGATCCAGCTTTTTCTAGGCTGACTGGTCCACTGTCTGGTTTGTAGCCCATGACAGATTGAACCCCCCTGGAGAGCGCTCGCACATTCGCCTAAAGACAGAGATCCCATCAAAACTCAAGCATTCAATTTCTCAAATAAACCGTTTTTTTAGAAATAGGAAAACAAGCTTCAATGTTAAGACATACTTTTCAAGCATTTTCATTGCTAGTAACAAGACAGTAAGATGTATTGTACCTGATGGAAGAAGTTCTTGTCAACCACATTTTCGATTCTCTTGATTTTCTGTTTGTTTGTTGACAAGGAGAGGTCACAGTTGTCCGAGTCCTTTGGCTGGAACTTGCTGTGCTGTGGCTGGAAGTCTTTGGCATCTATATGTGGTGGAGGATGGCAGTACAGAAGCTTGCCCTGTGAGGAGTCAACATTGTTAGGCAGTGTGTGTTAGAGAGAGGAACATCTATTCCAGATGCATGTGGGGTAACAACTGAATTTATAGCAACAACTGCCTCCCAAAAAATCTAATTTGCAGTGTTTTGGAAAAACCTTCAGATAGCCTACCCTGGAACCAGAAAAAATAATCTTAAACTTGGAACTACAAGTCGCTACTGTACAATCCTGTTGAGGAACCACATAGATGAAAATTAGACCCATGAGGTATTGAATTTCAGTCACAGGCAGCGTTGCTAGCCAATAGTTGGTCAGTGTACATTTAACGTGCCAAAACTCACGTAAAGTTTCTAGGAGACACAGTTGTTGTTGGGGGGCGGGGCGGCTGTTTGATTCGCTGGCTAACTTTGCGAGTCAGCGTGAGCGTTGACGCGAGTGTGCCACTGTCAAAATGAACGGACCTGAATCTCTCTCTCTCTCAAAAAAAAAAAAGACTATGCAGATACAACAGGCCATGGGAAGGGTTAGGGTTAGGACCTCTACCTGGCTGCACAGAAGGATAAAAACTGTTGGAATCAGTCAAGAGTAGCAAGAAATATCCATGGAAGAAGAAGCCCTACATGGTGAGTCTTCTTTTGCTTTATATATATATAAAACCTATTTATAAAACCCCCACATATAGCCCACCACCAGAGAAATGTATGTAGTATTTGTCAAACAAGTAAATCATTTAGTTCTGTCATTTACTGCAAGATGGATAACAAACATTTCTGCACCCTACATGCAAAAGATATAATAAAATGTTTCTATTTATAAAATATATAAAATTATATGGACCTCCCATGTATTACTAAGAGTTAGTTTGGTTTAGGCCTAAAGCTTTCCAGTGTCTGTGGCATATGTTACTGTAAACCACACATCTAAGCAAGAATAATATGGGTTTTGTGTTACTAAACTGTGACATCAGTAGGTTTATGGTATGGCTAATGACACTTTTAATTACTGTGGGCCACCTGCTGGATGCATGCATGCACTCTGGGGCCTGCACTGGTACCTGCCCACACCCAGAACAAAGTGTCCCTCATTTGGAGGTGAGAAAGTTGGCAACCCTAGTCGTCACTACCACTGCTCCCTCTTTTTATTCCGTCTCTATGTTCCTGCAGTTTTGTATAGAACACAGTCTTAAATGTACAGCAGAGACACAGTTTTTAAGTTGTAATGCAATGCCATGCTGCAGTTAATGCAACAACCACTAGATGGCAGTAATTTCCATTCAGTTGTCCTGCTTGGGGTCTAAATCATGGAGGAGTATTTGTAAACTGACTTTTAGCAGCCTGTTGTTACTCAAATTAAATCCAATATTACCTTCCAACTATACAAAAGTAACCAAAAGAAATCAAAACAACTGTAATTTTTCCCCGAATCTGATAAGGATGTGTAACTTACATTGACATAATCCTTCAGGATGTACCGGCAAGATCTGGGCTGATCAGGCTGGCCGTGTGCCGTCATAAAGCCTCTCATGTCTGAAAGACAGGAAAACGCAGGATGATAAACTTTAACAGCTTGTATCTAAAAGCACAGTGCTTTACACACACAGAGGAACAAGAAGAAGCCGAATACTAAATAAAAGCCAAGGAAAGTTGCACACTTGCAAATAATTCTTTTTAATTTATTTTACGATTTTCTTTTTTTGTTTTAATAGAAAACTCTATAAATGTCTGGTAGTCCCACATCCGTAAGCCATCAGCAGCTCCTCAGAGGTGGGGGTTCTGTCGGGGTCTTCATCCTCTCGTGGTCGGATGATGTTGATGCCGTAGGTGCCTTCCAATACGTCCCGAGGGATTGTTTGACATACTTAATAAATCTGTTAAGGGCTTAACTTTGATTGCCTGGTAACACTGAGCTTTATGGTGTAAAAATGTGAAATTCTGGGTAAAAACTGCAATTTATATACTTCAAATTCATTTTGGATATTTGGCATGATTAATGTAAAATAAATAAGACCACTGTCAGACTAGGTCATAAGTTTAGGTGTTCATCAGTTCCCCCAGACAAAGACCTATAACTTGGTTTACAAGTAGGACCACATTTCCCATAAAGTTTTTCCTGAAACAAAAAGAAAAATTATTGATTGTCATATAAAGGATATCAGAGAGGCTGCTGGTACGTGATCTCTCATCTGGTCAATGGGCAGGATCCCAGAGCAGATCATCTCAGCTTTGGTAGAAACAAAGGAGGGCATGACCAGCCCGGGGCAGTCGCAGAGGCACAGCCCTGGCTCCACATACAAAGTCTGTGATACATGAACATAAAAGGCTAAATCAATCACATACATTATAATTGCACTTTAAGGTCCTTTTATTTAGTTTTTAATTTTATTGTTGTATATATTTGTTTTTTTCTCATATCTATCTTTTTGAGCTGCTGTAGCAATGAATTTTCCCCACTGTGGATCAATAACATTTTTATCTTATCTTATATTTCCTTCTGCTGATGGAAAACATGACTTGAATTCACATGGGAGAGTTTTGGAGAGCCATTCTGTACCTGAAAGTGTTTAGTGTGTCCAGGAGTGGCTGAAACAGACACCTTCTTGTTCCGTAAAATAGTGTTGATGGTGGAACTCTTCCCCACGTTTGGATACCCAACCTGTTGTGAAATGATGAAAAATGATGGTTTAGTTCATGTTGCAACTTTTTTCTGTCACAGCAGCATTCCTGAATAAAGCTTGCAGAAGATTACAACACATGTATATTTGACTACTGTACACAAACAGAAAGTAAGTAATACATTTTACCCACCAGCCCCACTGTCAGTTGGTCTTCTTTACACTTGGGTCCGCTGTGAACAGACTTAAACATTGCCAGCAATTCATCCTTGTGCAGCAGCCGACTGGAGTTGTGGATTGATTCATTAGATGAAGCGAGAGTCCATTCCTCTTCTCCCTCGTCTTCTGAGCAGGTGTGCCACTCCTCCTCATCTACAATTATCTTTTCCTGCTGCTCTTCTTCTGTATCACTCTCTTCTCCCTCTTCCTCCCGATTGGCTGACAAGTCTTCATTGTCTGGCTGCTCTTCCTCTTCTGGGTCACTCTCTCCACACTCTGGATCATCCACTTCCATTCCCTGTAGGAAGGGAAGTTTACCACTTTTAATATTGGGGTTAAAGGCAACAGCAAGTCTGAAGATGCTGAAGAGCACACAAATTTCTCTGAGCTCCAAACCCCTGATGTAAGATAATGCAAGTTCACACAGTTATCGGCTCAGTTTCATGTACAGCTTGTTAGTAAACCTCCACCTTCTCACCTTTTCCTCTGCCTCCAGTCTGTTGCTTTCAGCCAGCGCAGACCAGAAAACTGCTCTTAGCCCCTCTTTCTCAAAGTGTCTGGCCCAGGCTCGCCTCTGCTCTCTGGTCAGCAGGTCGGCTTTGTTTATCAGCAGCATGTTCACCTTATTTTCCGAAACTTCACTGACATATGACTCCTTGCAGCACACAATGGGAAAGAAGAAATTTAATCAACAGAGTAGAGGTGATGCTCACTTTGATTTCAGTATTTCTGCTAGTCATAAGCTTTTACCAGGTCAGGACATCTGAACAGCAGAGGATTTCTTGCATCGACAATTTGAACGACAACGTCACTACAAGAAAATAAACAGTTTTACTTTAAGCATCATATAAGAAGAACACCTTCCTCCTTAAATACAGGTATGAACAAATGAAATGATAAATGAAGAAGAAAGCTTTTGTTTCTACCTTCTCTCGATGACTCTCCACAGCTGTCTCCAGAACTCAAGATTCCTCTCAAATGGTGTGATAAGTAACTTCTGTTGTTCTTCTAGCCTTTAGAAGTAATACTTAGTGATTAAATTACTGGCACAGATAATCCTAAAGGGGTTTACAAAAAACTATATATGGATATGAATATTACATACTCAGCAAGATCTCGTCTCCACACCAGGAAGCTGTCTTTTTCTGCCTGCTGAAGGGCCTCTGGACTAGTGCTTCCATCCCAGTGGGGGCTGAAAACAAGCAGAGAAATAACAACATTAAAAATGCCAAATATACATACATGTCATTTAATTGACTAAATCAGTTCAGCTTACCGTCGAGGAATTTTGAGGCAATGCTTGTTATCTTCATGCAGCTTATTTAGCCTGATTTTCTCCTCAGATGTTAATAAGCCTGCTCTAGATTCTGCTGGCACAAACTTGATGTTGAGTTTCTCTATGAAAAGGAAACAAACACCAGTGAGGACAGAGGAAAGAAGTTGCAATAAAACAATAACAAAAAAGGTATTCAAATACTCTTAAAAGTTGAAACCCCCATTCTCAACCTTCTAACTTAACTAGCTACTGCTAAAGCTGTAAACATCCTCGAAATATCATGCGATCACTGAAATACTGTGTGGTCTCACGAGACACACGCACAGCACATCTAAAGATCTGTGCGTGATCGCGCGATATTTCGACGATGTTTACAGCTTTAGCAGTAGCCACAGAGTAAAAGCCATCAGGTAAGTGTTATTTTAATAAACTCCTGGTGTACTTACAAACTTTCCAATGCATCAATTTATGAGTAAAGACCCTATTTGTACTACTGTAGAAGTTTGATAACAATCCAGGCATTACTGGGGTAATTTACGAGATACACTGGTAGTCCCGTTAGCGCCTGTACTAAGCCATTCGGCTGATGGCTCTAACTCCACTATTTTCCGACCAAATGAAAATGAACGGCTGAGGTGGTGTTTAGATAGACCTCATGGTGCATATGACGCTAGGTCGAAATTATGCCGAACCATCGCTTTAAGTAAACTGAAAAAGCAAAACCCAAGAATTAAATGAGGTATAACCTACCAGCTACAAACTCTGTTCCTGCCAATTCGGCAGTGGCCAGAAAGTCATCCATTGAACTCTGTTCTGTCACTGACTGCAGATTCAGCCGTCCCCAGTCGTAGCCATCACTCAGCTCGCTGGTATGGAGCTGAAAGTGAGAATCAAAAGTCAAATTAGGCCAAAACTCATTCCAAACCTGATTAGTGTACAGTGGCAGTGACTACTAAAGAGTGTGGATCTCCAAAAGACACAGTGTCTATCATGACCAGTGTTGGGGAGTAACTAGTTACATGTAACAGCATTATGTAATTTAATTACAAAATATATGTAACTATAATCTGTTATAGTTACTGAAAAAAATGTGTATTTAAATTACAGTTACTTATGAAAATTATTATAAAGGGGTTACATCTGAAGTCAGACCTTTATGATTTTGCTAAGGAGTGGGTTTTTTCTTCATTTTTAATATTTAACATGTTACTGAATATATTGCTATATTTAATTCTTTGAAAACGATATAATTTTATTTTTATATTTTGTAAATAAATTACGATATGGGCTTATTTGGAACACACACGGGCTTAAATTGTGTCACAGTACCAATTAGGTCCATGCCAGACTGTTTTCCATAAAATATCTTCCCAAATCTTCATGAACTAATGAAAACATTTTCAAATGAGAGCTAAATATTGCTTTATTAGAAATGATCTCTCTCTTATACATCATGTCAGTATCCATGAAAAACACCTGAACTTAGATTTTGGTGGGCTTAATGGGTATACTTACCCTAACAGCTGAAAACATTCATTATAAGATTAGAAAAGATATAAAATGTAATAAGTTACATTACTTTAATTAAGTAATTGAAATAGTTCCATTACTTATCACATTTTAAATAGAGTGACTAGTAATCTGTAACCTATTACATTTCCAAGGTAACTTTCCCCACCCTAATGATGACTATACACTGTAATTGTGATATGTTTCAATCACATTGCTTTTGAGCAACTATAACTGCCTTGCATTAAACACGCGTGGATAACAGTACAGTAGGAAGCCCGTTACAAAAAAACACTACAATATAGATCGTATGTCAACAACAGGAATCTATTTATTACGACCAGGTATTAATGAATGTACTTTCTTATATTACGTAAGCAGAAAAGCAAATAATAACATGTTTTTAAAATTGGACTTTGGTGAGCAACAACTGGCAGTAAAGTTATGCACAAATAACAGCTAAATCCTACATGTAGTTTAGGAGTCGCTTTCTATCCCAAACACTGCCGAAACAAATCAGACTTGATAAAATGGCATATTTTATCGAGATATTCAGCGTGTAGGACGTGATTAGCTGTTGCTATGTCATACCCAAGAGTCGCCCCTCTTGTTGCCTCGGCCAGCCTGGAGTCTCTCCTTTATCAGAGCTCTGCCCAGTCCGCCTCCTCCGCTTGTCTTCTTCTTACCCATACTGTCTTCACACACAAAAAACACCGTAGAAATATTAAACTGAAAGTTGGAAACACTCGAAATGTCAGCAACAACTGTAACCCATGTGCACTACGCGTCCATGGCACTGCGATGTTGTCGTAAGAAGCGGAAGTGGAACAAACCAATTTAGTGACGTCTTTCCGACAATTACACTTCGGTCGCTATGAACGTGTTTTCATTTAAATATTTACCCCATGTACAAAAATAAACAAATATTTCATCATTGAAAGTCTTGAGGAGATAACTCATTTGTTATAAACATCTTAAGCTATGGAACAGTCCACTTATTTGTCCAGCTGTCAAATGTGCCCTAAGGAAAATGGAATTACACCAACATTAGTTCCGTATGCGTGGCACATTTTATAGTCATGCATAATGTAGGCTACATATAATACACTAGTCATTAACATATTGCAAATGTATTTTACATAATAAATTAAAGCCTAGTATTGCGCAAAGTAACAAGTAAATCTTCTTCAACGATCATAAAATGCACTTCTGATGCAAACCAAAAGATGGCAGCATAAAGCCACATGAGAGTTACCCTGCTGCCCTCATCCCACATTCATCATCAATATGATCAAATGACAGTCTGGCGATTATTATGTAGTCTGTACTATCAATTTCACGAAAGACAAACACATTTAATTTTGACCACATGCCTATTTTTACAGACCTATGTTGTTATTGTTAATGTTGCGTTTAAGTGCGAACACCATAGCCTATAAGTAAGCTACTATGCTACTACTACAACAACTACTACTACTAGCCTACTACTAATAACAACAACAACAACAACGACAATAATAATAATCATACATAATGCATTTAATTTGTACTGCACTTTTGAAGTGAATGTCAATGTGCTACATTGTTAAACATATCAGCTATTTATGTCGAATCTATCTTATCTATCAGGACTGTGGCAAAAACAATGTGAACACATAACAAGACTTGAAAACGTGATTTTGGTTTGTGGTGAGAATAAGACTATAGAATAATTATGCTTAAGAAAAACCATGAACATTTGAATGTAGACATTTTATTTGTTTGGGCCCATCAGTGATTTTATAGCCTAATGAAAATAAACATAATATCTTCATCTCGTTGACAACTCGGCTGTAGCATCCCATAGAATAGTTTTTTTCATGGTAAGATTTTAAAATAATGTCTATATTGTAGAATATAGAATATCAAAAAGCTTTTGTGTTATTCCTTTTGTAAGGAATGGCATTATTAAATGTCACAGTGTAGGCTACTTGTTGCATTAATAATTCAATTTGTGTCTGTAGTTATTTGATTCATTACAAGATAAGGACATTTGTTTAAAACGATGCTTCAGTCATTTAGAAACAGGAAGCAAACGTGGGAGTTTTGTATCAATGAACACGGTCAACCCAAACGTAAACATGATTACTTTCACTTGGTTCAGTCCCCCCCTACAGTCACACTGAAATGGTTTTTTCCTGATATATAAACCATGAGGCTCGTCCCACTACAGCAGACTGTAATCTGCACTACGAACATTCAGGACGTGATGCACCACAATGGACAAGAGCACTTTACGGGACGCACAGATGAAGTACGGTGTTTTCACTATTCATAGAGTAGCTCATATATGACCTGACAGTAAACACTTGTAGGATTTAGTAGTAATAAAACGGTTTTCCCCCTCCTTTCTCTCTCTCTCAGTAGAATTTGTTGCTGTTGACTGGAAACAGCAATAAAATGCTGCCTTGGAAGAAGAATAAGTTCGACCTGATTGAGGAAGATAAGCAGTCCAAACAGAAGGGCTATGCGGTGAGTCTCAACTATTCTGCGCTCACCTCCTTCGCCAAGTCCTGCCCCGAGAGCGCACTCAACAGGGTGGGCAGCATGTTCAAGTCAAAGAGGAAAAAGGTGAAGATCACCAGCGAGGACCCTACTTACACGGTGCTCTACCTGGGGAATGCCACTACCATCCAGTCGAAAGGGGATGGCTGCACGGACGTGGCGGTGAGCAAGATCTGGGGCAAGAGCGAAATGGGCAAGAATGGCACCAAGATGAGGCTGACCGTCAGCTCGCAGGGGATCCGGATGGTACATGTGGACGATAAGGCCAGGCGACCGGGACACTTGTACTTGCTGCACCGGATAACATACTGCGTCGCGGACCCAAGGCTACCCAAGATTTTTGCTTGGATTTACAGGCACGAGATGAAGCACAAGGCCGTGATGCTGCGCTGCCATGCAGTGCTGGTGTCCAAGCCGGAAAAGGCGAAGGCTATGGCACTGTTGCTGTACCAGACCTCAGCTACAGCCCTGGCCGAGTTCAAAAGGCTCAAACGGAGAGACGATGCCAGGCACCAGCAGCAGCAGCTCATAGGGGAACAAACCATTCCGTTGGTTCCTCTACGGAAGCTTCTGAACGGACAGTGTTACTACAAACCCCCGGTGGAGCGCAGCCGGAGCGCGCCCAAGCTGGGCTCCATCACGGAGGACTTGGTCGGGGAGGAGGAGGAGGAGAAGGCGATGCACTTTGAATGTGAAGACATTCTGGACACGGACGATGATTGTGTTACAAACGGTAAACAGGAGTTGACTCAGATTATTAATGACTTGGGGGAGATGAGCATAGGAAACGACGTGCAGACACTGAAAGCTGACCTCAGAGTCACCAGACTTCTTTCTGGAGAGAGCACAGGGAGTGAATCTTCCATAGAGAGCAACCAGGAGCCCCCTCTGCTCACTAATGGGTTTGAAGAGTTAAAGGTGCAGGAAATTGCCTGAATAATTAGGCATTTCTGTGCGTCTCTGACTCATTGTTTTGTTGAGCTGATGTCTCCACAAGAAACATTTCCTCTGTCGTCAACCTTGTGCTGGAGAGTGTTTTTCTAATTTGTGCCTCCACTAATACAAAGGATTCAAAAAAGATTCTCAAATTATCTGGGACAATAACCAGCACAAGTTAGCTACAGAATGGTATTTTAGGATTGTGTACACCCATTAAAACATGGAAAACAAGTGCATGCCCATTTGAGAGATGGCTGGTTGAACCGACAAAATCCCAGTGCGCCTTAACACGCACAGCACTAATTCCATCTCTTTTATTTAAGAGGATTTGTTGTAGCCTCGAGCTTGTTTACCTACCTTTTTTTCTCTCGTGGAAATGGCATTTTTCTGTTGAAAAAGGTCCCTCATGATAAAAAAAAAGAAACATTCTGTTTTTAGAGCACGTTTCGTTTTTTTTCTGAAGTGGTTCAGTGTGTCTAATTCGGCACCTGTTAATGTTCCTGTCAGGGGCTTATGTGACAGTCTATTTCAATTATTTTATTTTTGCACTGTTGTGGAATTCATTCAAGTATTATGTTGACTACCATGTACATAATGTCTGTTGGTATGTTGTCTGAAACATAAATGTCATATCTTTGCTGTGCAAAAGAAACAATACCTTTATGTATTAAGATGTAAAGTAAGATGTTTTAAGTATAAATATGTTATTTTTTAAAGGATAAAAATGTGGTTTGTTATGTGAACCTCACAAGAACCTCATTATCAATAAAAAAAGAAAGTGATGAGTGTGTCATAGTTCATACATATGTAGATTTGTGTTGGAAAACAAATAGGCCGTCTTTTATTTCAGTGCTCTTTAATGTGAATGGGGATTTACCTTGTGAGTCTCATATTGAGGTCAGATTTGCACTGCTTAGAAAAGTCACTGACAGAGACTACATTTTACAGCTGTAGGTTATAAGTATGATCATTATCTATGTTGTTTTTAAATATATATCTCATTCAGTAGTCTTGGACGGATGCTTATGTCCTTTTCACCAAATTGCTTTTAGGAAACAGGCTGTAGTGGAAGTTATTTAGTTAAGGTACTGAAGGCTTATTCATTCTAGCTGGCCTCAGGGGAAAGAAGGCCACACAGGAGGACGTCACCACAAGCAGTTAGAACATCACATGGCTCTTAATGACAAGGTAGCAGAAGCACCAGAGCTCCTTTAATAAGGCACTGATTGTTTTGTATTTGCTATGACGTCTGTACTCATTTGATTGTAAGCTACAGAGAATCTTAAGAGTTAAAACAAGTACTTAAAAAACATAATGTATCACATGTCGGAAATCAAACATTATAACCAGCAGGTATATGTTTCCCCCATTAATAAGTAGTGTTATGTGTCTAGTTTGAAAAAAATAATTGGGTATAATTCCCTGGTGCAGTTCAACTTATCTGAAATATCCATTCATATATTCTGATGAAAAATTAGATAGTTTCTTCTTTTAAATGCTAGTAAATTACCCTCAATAACTGATACAATGAAGTTACAAAGAAACACTCCCAATCACTTCTCATGTCAGCATGTCAGCTTCTCATGTGGTCTGTGGTCAGTGAGGGATGTGACTTAGCAGCAGTGACACTTCTCACATGGGAGATCTGTCAAAGTCGGTTCCTTTTCACACACACGTAGACCTATGCAAAGTACACACAGTTCCAGTTGCCATTCATGTGGTCCAGACTGATACAACAGTAACAACTCGAACACACAGATATTGATGCATTAAGCCATTAGCACTGTGCGTCTGTCTGCCAGGGCTGCACCCTGGAGCCCTACAGCATGCAGAGATGCTCCTCCACAGCTAGGCGTATTCTCACGAACACCACCAGCACCAACGCTCCACACATACAGGACCGAATAAGACATGAGGAGGGAGAAAACAGGATGCCCAGATGAGGTGGATATGATGATTCTTATCAGATTCTGGACAGACTGTGTGTTCACCAGCTGACACAATCCCATCGACCATGCTGAGGTATTCACTGGAAATTAAAAATAAAAATAATAAAATGAGAGCCAGAGGCAGAAGGTTAATGTGTTTTAGCCAGTGGTTGGTCGTATTAAAGACTTCACAGCGGCTCATTATGAATTGATGTGCTTTCAAGAGATGTACAGACACACTAAATTCAGTTTGTTGCTGTATTTGTGGCTTGTCATGTGGAAATGATGTGTGTGAGTTAGAATAGCAACAGAGCGCAAAAGCGATCACACTTTTAGTTTCTCTTCCTCATACGGTTTGATGCCCTGTCTACAACAGCTGCAGCCTCACAGAGGCTAACCTTAGTTACTGTGAGGGCATCATGACATCATCAGCATGTGCCCAGCTTAATGTAATTAGTGACACAGTAAGCCAGTGCTCCTATCACACGAACATAAAGAGAGGAACAGGTCATTTGTCTGCATTTTACAGCTGCTCCTTGCATTTTTAGTTGAATATTTCTCCCTGACCTACATTCTCCTGCAGCCTCTCTTGTGTCCAAACTTTGTAAAAGTAATCGTGTTCTTGCATCGTGCAATCTCCCAGACCTTCCTGGATATCAGACACATGTGCAACCAGACTATTCACACAATTAAAGGTTTGATACTGTTTGTTGACGACAAGTGGTTGTAGAACACGTTTCAAGCTGCCAAGGGAGAGAGTAGAGTTCCTTACTGATAACAGAGAATAAAAAAGAGGCTGTCTGACATTCACACATCACGTTCACTTTTCCTTTGAGCAAAAAGGTGTTTGCTTAACCTACTAAGGCTGTATCACAGGGAAAAAGGCTACATATTCAGTGTCAGTCAAAGAAGCAGATGGTTTTTCATGCCTACCCATCTTTATACTGTTATAACTAAATTGTATTTCAGGAAAGGACAAAAGTAAACTCATTGTCACTGTGACAGATAATGTTTTTTTTTCAAGTGAATTGAGTTTCTAGAACATATGTTGCATGAGCTAACTTTTAAAAGCAATGTTAATACCTTTATTATCAAGTCAACAGTAGTGAAATGACAGGAAGTGAGCTGAGAGAGAGATGGTGAGCTCCATACAACAAAGGTCCTTGGCCGGACTCAAAACAAGGACATTATGCTCAGGGTTGGAGTCCATGGATGTATTATAAGTGCTGGATAGGGCGATGCTGCTCAGCCTTGCAGCCGATGTTCCCAGTGGCTACTTGCAGTATTGCAGCAAAAAAGCATTTCGCCTTAGATTACCATTGTAAAAGAGAAGTCTGTAAATCTGCTGACAGGACACCTCGAACTGCAATCAAGTTAAATTATGATTCTTTCTATTATGAACTTTTGATTCATGGAGGTTTTATATTTGTAAAATCTTGCTTGAGCTGAGAAAGCAATTTAAAAATCTGTGCTGTCACTATAATGTAAAGTCTATGGACTGAGCGGGAACTTCCGGACAAGGCCAGCAGGGGAAACACTACTGCACATATTCAGTGGGCTGCACGATGTAGAAGCAAACCCAGAAGCTTGTTTTGGTGTATGTGCCAAGTCTTAAAGGACTTAATGGGAGCCATTTTTGGTCTGGTATCCATGTCTTATTACATCCATGTTGGAGCCTCAACTCCTAGGGCAACCCAACGAGTTAACTGACATGATAACAAACCTGCTGTTTAAGACTGAAATGAACAATTATTGTTATAATCTGTCAATTATTTCTTCAATTAACCTTTTTACTCATACATAAAAATTAAAATATTCCTGAAATGATTGCCCAAGGTGATGTCTTGTCCAACCAACATTGCAAAACTCCCAAAATATTGTCCTTACCAATACATATTACAAAGAAAAGCAGCATATCCTCAATATTGAGAATCTGGAACTAGGGATAGGTTGGCATAAATCAATTACTGAAATAGTTGTTTTGATTAATTATATGATAAATTGACTAGCCTTATTGTTTCAGTTCCGCTACTGTTGTGTTTGTATAAATACAAAGCAACAATTTGCTTTATATTACAACCACAAGGTTCATGAGGATTAAGTAGCCTATTCTCTGGATACCTGCCACTTATTGTTTTCTGCAGAGACACCTTGTTAACAGCCCTTTATTAAAATTATTCACAATATAATTCACTGAAAAAATTGCTTTGATCACAATCCTTTGTATGCTCAGCCATGAAAAAAAGGAAACATTTTTGGATTAAAAAAATTAACCTGTCGGTCAGTGCCTGCATTGATATAGAAATAGAAGAGTAGAGTTTCCTAATGAACTGTTAGTGAAATGGCGCCGAGGGCCATCACTGTACCAGATCATCACCAGTGCCAGGCATACATACAGCTTCATTTTAAAACACGCAACAAAATCTGTCCATCTATAATGGATGAAGAGACCTGGGGAAGCACCAGAGCTGTTAGTGTGCCTGGATCTGATTACACCAGTACTGGAGAAGTCATAGGGGTTCAATGAGATCACAGAGGGACAGTGACCTTCTCTTGTGGAAACATAAACCAATCTCTAAGAATAGTAGCAGAGAGCAACAAGTCCCAGCATGCCTGTGGATCATAATTATATGCTTTATGTAGACGGTACCTCAGAACTGGGGGCAGGTGTGGAGAAGCTGAACTACTATTTGTGTTGTGAAACTGTGTAATTAACACAGTCTTCAATTAAAGAAAAGACTCTTGAGAGTCATTTTACACACAGTGTAGAATAAGAGGTGGAGCAGAATCCATAGGCATACATGTGAACTTTGTCGCCCTTTTTTGGGAGAGGGTGATGTGTTTCGATCTTGTGCCTCACAGGAAGACAGTGTCAGATAGCATTAATATCAAAGTCCACCTATGACATTACCAGGTTGCTGTGAGTGTGCAAGACAGGGACTGAGACAGATAAACAGTGTGAGACAGAAAGAAATCCGTTATGGTGCCACCCTCAACTCTCATTAGTTTGAATCTGACAGCTGTCTTCCGGGATTTGTGTGTGTGTCTATGCATGCAGGTGCACTTTGACTTTAAGTGCGACTTTTCATGCTCACCTGTTCACAACATTTTGTGTGCTGCATCCTCTAAAGTGCTGCTATAAAAAGATAAGAT
This sequence comes from Scomber japonicus, assembly GCF_027409825.1. Classification (NCBI taxonomy): domain Eukaryota; kingdom Metazoa; phylum Chordata; class Actinopteri; order Scombriformes; family Scombridae; genus Scomber; species Scomber japonicus. The sequence goes on along the minus strand of NC_070584.1, from coordinate 19,705,464 downwards.
GTCTAAGCAGGCAAAGACAGACCTGCTTTAATTAATTATTGAGAAACTGCATCTATTAGGAGCACTGTGTCTGTGACAGATCCACATAGATGCCAGTGATTTTATGCGCCGGCGGCTGGCAAGTTGTATTATGTAACCTAAAATGAACTACTTCAATAAGTTCATAGTGAAAACAAGAATAAAAGAATACAGCATGAACTGAATAATGATGGATGTAGCGAGGTGTGACATTAACCATTGGTTTGCATTGGAGCCAGGTTAAAACCCAGAGTTGCTGCTTGTGTTTGGTGTCCTCTGTTCCATTTTAAGCCAGGATCTTTCATTTCCATTTCTTTCCTTTCATGCTCTGCAAACACATCCTGTTAGCTTGGACCAATCTGAACGTTAGCTTACTGGCAACACCAAGCGGTGCACACTTAGACTAACATTAGCTACTTTAGCTAGAATTTGCATTTACAGGAAAGTTATCGTAATCAATCTCCCTGTAATATTACATTTACAGAAATATTGCAACAACAATCTAACTCTGTGTGACTCTTGGAGTTGAGGAGAGCAGCAGATGAGTGAACTGGCAATCATAGCTGTCAACCAACAGCCACCTTGCAATCACAAACTGAGTGATTGCAACCATAATGACTTATTGAAAAAATTATTGATTTAGCATTTCTAGAGAGAAGTTGATGCTATTTGACTGGGAATCAATTGGAGCCAGCACTTATTGGCCGTTGGTGGCATTGCAATTTTTAGATAATATGGCTTCAGCCTCAAGCTGTGGCTCTTTCTTCTTGGTCTACAGCCACACTAGTGATCTTGTTAAGCTGTATTACGGTGGTTTTTCAGCTAAATGCTAACATCAGCATGTTTAGCAAGTATGTTTACCATGTTCATCATCTAAACAGGTGAAATATTTCAGTCCAGACCACCGCTGGGGTGACTAAAAACCAGGGGATACCCTGAGCGAGGATTATAACCTGTCCTTCTTCAGTTAACAATTGCAGGTAGTTACAGAATATTTCATCACTGTGTACTCAGTCATCATTCAGCCTCAGACAAGAGTCCAGCCTACAATTTCCCCCACGAATTATACAGGCTGAGTGTCTTACACGATACTTCTCGGACGGTCTACCTATAGTCTTTTCATGTAATGAGCCGTGTCTATGTCTATGGACCGAGCCCCATGAGGCCGTGAAACTCTAGATCTTGCAGTGTGCCATTCAGCCACGACTGCTCTTGTTTTCCACTTGCCCCAACACAAAAGCTTGGCCCCCAGAGAGCCATAGATTTCAGCAGGGTTATTTCGGTCTTTCCGTTCAAGGGGAGGAAATGGAATAATAACAGAGGAGTGAGAGAAAATCACGGGGTGACCCTCGGACAGACAGGCTGTCTGAGCAGAATACAGAATCCAAAATGGGATCCCTTCATGAGGCTTTTTAGTGTTTTTAATGAGATATACATCAGCAAGTTTTGTGTAGGAGGGAGTCCTGAGGCGCATTCATGCTCCCATAATGCTTTTCTTTGCTTTTTTTCATTCAGCGACATGAGCAAAGTGAGAGTGGGTTTTTGAGCAACTTTATTCACCGGATAGTGTGGCCTACTTTTTAGACTGTCCAAATGTGAGGAAACTATGATGAAATACACATGTGTAATTTTCTTGTTTCGAATACAGACAGGAAACAGATGCAGGTCCAACATGTTAGTTCTCAAGCCTGTCCCATAGGATCAGCATGTTTCTGTGTGTACCTGTTCGTGTTTGTAGGTGCTTTTATCTGTGGACAGGAAGTCTTGGAGCACTAGAGCTATATCTGAGGAACACAATATAAATATATACCCAATGAGAACTGTAACCTACAAGTGTAAAGGATTCCACCACTATAAAAATTCCTTACTAACACAAATCTACTTTACGCTTTATGAATGGCTGCTATTTTAACACAACATTTTTTTAATCAAACCTCTAAAGATGCACTTTGGTGTAGCAGAGTGTTTATGTTTTCAGCCACACTCACAGTAGATTATTCTTAAATATCAGTACTTAACATATCAGTAAAGGTCTTCTGGTTTTGAACACAGTGACATATTTAAAGAGATTCCAAGAACACAGAGGCATTGATTGCACTAATCAAATCTGAATTTTCCATTGGCCACATGACCTGAACCAGACAGACCTTGTCACTGATAGATACAGCCTGACCACTGTATTTAGATCAATTCCATGCAGAGCATTGTGTACAGACACGCTGCCGCCTGGTATTGACAGACGGTTGCAGTGAGAAAGGATCAGGGTCTCTGCATTTGGTATTTGATTCATCGCAGTTTTCATCCACGGAAAGGTGTCCCAGGCCAGCTCACATTTAACTGATATAATGGCAGGTTGTTTGGGTGTGTTCACCTCTGAACTTGTGAAAAATGTAGTTTTTCTACCTATCAACATGTAAGCTTTTTGCTTTGGTGAAATCTTTAGAATGGACAGGAAGACAAGATAATTGTGTCATAAAAGAAACAACATGATGTTATTTTACTGCTGCTATGCTTCACAGACTAAAACAGCAGTAGTCTATGTTAGGTGAAAAAAATCTAAATGTTAGGAGCTGATAAACTTGTATTTGTTTCTAGTTTGAGCACAATTCCACTCCCAAAAAATTGGAAAAATGAAAGCCACCAAACTCAAAATGTTTAGTTTCTGTCATGACAGCAGTAATTTATTTAAAGAAATATTAGGTGTTTTATCCTTAAAAAGATATTTAGCATACTAAGTAGACCTGGCCCAAATATGTTTTCAAAATAATTCTTTGGTCATCAAAATAGCCGTGTTTATCACTTCAGGACAATACATTTTGTCAGGTTGGAAAGTTGTCAATACAGAATAGGGAATTTCATTCAGTTACCAGTTTATTAGGTACACCTAGCTAAAACTAATGCAGTCTAACACAACAGGTTTGCAATAAATAATAAATAAAGAGTTTTAAAGGAGTATTGATTTAACTTTATGGCAATTTTAGGGTCTGTAGCTTGTGCTGCTGTTGAATTGTATTGCTTTAAACATTTACAATAGTTTGTTCATCTCATTTATGTTAGTAAGGGTAACATCATTGTAGTTCTGATACTGGACAAAATATCTTCCTAATGTCCTATTTATCGGACAAACATTAGCACGTTATGTTTCCTAAGAACATCTGAAAAGAGATTTGCTTTTTTCAGTCTATCAAGCACATTTGAGCTGCCTATCCACAGTCTTCAGAGCAGCTGGGAGCTGAGTGCCTCGCTCAGGCACACTTTCCAAGTGATTGATTAGTGAGGGAAAGGCTATCCTCGCCTTTTTCGCCTGATTGGTTAATGTCACCAGCTCACATGGTTGAGGCTCTTGGAACCAGCATTGACCTCTACACCACGTTCCCCCGATCAGGAGATCTGAGGACTGAACATTAGAAGAAAGAGAGCAAAGCACCATTCAGCACTGTGCATGTCTTCTCTAGGCAGACAGTCCAAAGCATGTGTCACCCTGCAAGGGCAATGTAAACAAAACAGGGCCTTTTGTTAAAAGAAATCTGAACAATGTTTATCTGTTGTCACACTGTCTAAGAACCACCTCTTAGATTCACACTAAAATCAAAATTGCAAGTAAAAAGTTGCTGCAGGTACATGAATCTCAGCTGGCATTGTTTACACTGTATTTTACTGTAGTCCAGACTGTGATGTTTATTTTAAACACTGATGTCAACACAAAATATCAACTCACAAAATCAATGAGAAAGAAGATATGGTCCCTTTAAGTGACTCACAGGCTGCATGACTGACTAGCTGGCAGGACAATGACAGACATTGTGGTGGCAACTTAACTTCAGGTATAATTATTTCAGACACAGGAGAGCTGTCATTTCCATATCTAAAACCTGATTAAAGGGCTTAATCATAGACAGATAAAGTAAACTGAACAGTAAAGGCTTTCAACAGACCTGAGCAAACTGGTAGGGTGAAGGCTTGGTGCCAGCATGTTCCCTCCCTGCAGGGATTGTACTGTAGCCGGCCTGACAGATGCTGTGTGAAACTGTAAACAACCACCGTCATGCTGCAAAACCAAATCACTGCTCAGGTACACAAAACTGACAATGCAACATGGAAACATTCCAAGTAGACTGCACCTGCTAAAAAATGTATGGCAACACCTGTGATGGGAACAACTACTTTTGTTTTACTTTTAAAACATAACAGACTAGGTAAGTTTAGTGTCAGAGAGAAATGTTTTAGAGAGTGCTACATCAAGTTGTTTTCAGTTTTCAGTCACTACAGCTTGCAACTGACTTAACACATGTCATACCTAATTGAAAGACAAGTGAAAGCTGATGCCAAATAACTATTTTAATTTTCAGAATATTTTTCTTAATTCATTGTTGGGAGAGGGAAAGGCTGCACATTAAAATCAGCCCAGAGCTGTCTGGACAGTAATTACTTCACACAGTGAGTTTCTCAACTTTCAAAATTCTTTAAGTTTTACATTTATTTTACTTTATTTATATACATACTGTATTTTCCAGTAGTTTATTTTCACTTTTTCAGGATTCTAAAAAAGGCTCAGATCATCTTCTCCTAGGTAGAGAATCAAGTCATCAGCAGCCATGTGCTGCACCAAACAACATCAGCAGTGTCAACATTTTACTAGCCATGTGTGGCTGGCTGTTTGGGATTTAGCCAGATGGCAGCTCATCTCTTCCAAGCCTCTTAAAGCCTCTTAAGACATAGGCCATGAGCTACAGGAAACAACAGAGCAACCTTGCTGGACTTCCACTGCTATACTGTAATCTCCCAGCCCCCCTCCCCTCCTACATTGCTGTCTCCAATGGAATTAGCATGTCAACAGGTCTTATGAGCCATACACGTTTAAGAAATGTTCAGTGCCCTTGACTGTTGCTATGCCCACTTTGTTGCCTTGCTTACCTGAAGGTGAACCTCCTTAAAGTGGCAGTGCATGAGGGAGACTTTCGATTTTGTGCTTGCAGCTTAAGCCTGTTTTCAATTAACACAGTTTGCATGTTTCTCCACATAAGTTTGAGTTTAGCCTGGGTTGCTATCACAGCTCATGCCAACCACAAACCTTTTCCTTGTTTTATCTCCCCGCTGATCCTGCCAAGAACATAAAACACATCACTTCCTGTGCCAGGGGCTTTTTCCTGTGAAAGAGCTACCTTACATTGCAAGTTTTTGTGAAATGGGTGGGGTTGTGTTATATTAACCAGTGCAGAGAGCAGATTTGTCTTTACATGAACAGATCAGGTTATGAGATTTATGTAGCAGAATTAGAAATGAAACCACCCAGCAGTTATCATTGTGGCACTCTCTCATACTGTATCGGTTTACATCTGTAACACACACACACACACACACACACACACACACGCACACACACACGCACACAAACTGAAACAAGAAGTCACCTCTGTATCAAATATGAAATGCAAATAAAGCCGTGGGGGGAACATTGTTTTTCTCCGTTACAGGAATGAAGAGAACTTATTCTGCAGGCAATTTTTCACAGAGGAGACAACCTAAATCAAAACAACATTACAAACCAGAAAGATGAGATTCTTCAAAAACAACTCCAGATTTCTTCAGAGTGTCCAAAGTGTGTGTAAGTGTGCTTACACATACCCTGAGTTATGCACATTTGTGTGCAAATATGTGATAACAAACATGCCAATGGCATTCTTGCAATGACCTCTGACCTTCCTTTGACATTCCTTTCTTGTTTTTGTGTCGGTATTTGCAGATGAATCATGTTTGCCCCTCAGCACCTGAATGTTAAGGTCAAGAGTAAATACTCTAAAATCAATGGGTTTATGTGATTTATATATTTTAGTTGGTAGAGCTGCCCTGATGTGGTGGACACACACATCTGATACTCCAGGATGGTTATACTTCCATATCATCCTGTTTGATTAAAGTCTGTGGTGTTGTGACAGTGACAATGATGTTTGTGTCACCGCTGTGGGTTATCAGCCTGGAGGAACTGGCTTCCTATACTGCCTCTCTCTCAAATCAATGTGCATAAATGCTTTATTTGGCCACTGCTTAGCCATCATATGTGTGATAATCATTTTATTTGTTCATGATTTACCTGCTCCCACTCAAAAATGCTTCTTTCATGAGCTTAATTTCAAACAGAGATGACAACCATTTGAAAAAGTAGGATGATGACTCTGACAAAAATGATTGCGGGCACAAATTAAAAGTTAAAAGTTATCAGCTGCTATGGGGTTTCTGGATTTCAGGTCTGTCTTTTTAAGATACAGTCTGACTTTCTTTACTCCCCCCTTTTTCTCTGTCCTCTCTATTCTCCAAATTCTGTCTTTATCCTGTGTCTCAGATCCTGTGTACCAGAGTTTTAATCACAGTCACAACAACAACAGGCTGTGTGTGTGTGTGTATGTGTGTGTGTGTCCAAGTTTCCATACAGGACGACAAAGGGAGAGTGCGGTTCTGTGGTTTCAGAGAGCAGGCCTTTGTCATTTCCTTCCCGTTTCCTTCATTTCATTCTTCAGTCCCCTGCTGCAAACTGCCCCCTCTTTCCTCCACCTGGAAACACACACACACACGCACACACACACACACACACACACAGACACACAGACACACACACACACACACACACACACGCGTGCACACATACACACACACACACTGCACAAACAAGTTAACAAAATCTTGTTCATGCACGTGAACAGGATTTTGAAGACACACAAGAGCAAGTAAATACAATGCAAGTGCATGTGCAGGATTTTCATAAAAACAATGTAACAGTAATCTGGCCTTGCAGCCAACGTCCACTCATAAGTTTTTTTTTCATATTCATGATTTTTCTAAATGCATGTGAGCAGTGTAACTATTAGTTTGTGCATGCATGATTTTTTGATTTGTCTTGTGTGTTTTTCTTTAAGGTTCATGAGTGAAATGCACAAAATATTTTTAGTGTGTGTGCTTTACTAAGAATAATAGTTTATTAATATTTTTGTGTGTCTCACCATTTGTACAGTACACGAAGAGTACAACTGTTTACATTTTGTGCACACCTGTACAGGTATGTTGCTCATTAGAATCAGCATATAATTATGAATGACAACAATGCAGACTTTCAGGTGCATCAGGTTATTAAAATTGAAGTAAGCAGGTCTGAACAGAGGCTGCTGTGTAATACTTTAGGAATAATACCTGAGAGGATGTTCTTTAATGTGAATAATGGTACCACATGGGAGCCAGCTGAGACATGCCATTGGCATCAGCAAAGTACACTTAAACAATACCAAGAATCATTCTCTGTTGCTTAACACTAACCTCATGGTATTTTAGTCTGTCAGCAGTGCATGTGCATCAAAAGTATTTATCTGTCAATAAAACATGTCCAGCTCTGCTTGATGGGAAAGAGCAGAAGGGATGTAACCATCGGACAAATCAGGTTGCTAAATTCACATACAACATGGTGCCTGTCAGACGTGGGAAAGCAGAGGAATTGCAGTGCACTGGACTGGATACAGAGGATCAGCACATTGCTCTGTAATCTTTCAGCTTATGAAAATGAAATTGACAGATACCATTGTTTGCTCTAATAAGCAAATCGTACTAACTTTGTGCGACAGGAATGCTCCCAGTCAGGATTCATGTGATTAAATGGGATTGCACTCTCTACTTGTGTGTGAGTGCATGTGTGTCTGCATAGTTCACAACCGAATGGTGAAAGAGACATAGCTTAGTGTGTGTGTGTGTGTGTGTGTGTGTGTGTTTAACTTTCTTTCCCAAAATAAGGATTGAGTTTATTTCTTCATTCAAAATCATAGAAACTCAAAATCACAAAATAAACTGCACATGTGGGGTGTAAACAGTGTTAGTGTTCAGTTTTCACACTTGTGTGTACACCTGCTATCAGACAGTGAAAGTGGAAGTTACAATGAACAGTGAACAGAAAACACAGCACAGTAAAGGGTGTACTAGTTGATGCATTGGACATTTGGTGGAAGTTGGCTAAACTTCATTAATCTCCTGCTGACTGCAACTCTTCACTTAAAAGTTCACTGTGACCTCTATGCACCATGGAGCAGTTTTTTTATGAGTTGGTTCCTGTTATGTTTTACTCCTGCATGAGCTTTTTTTTTTTTTTAACAAAGTTTTGAAAATGTTTTATGAGGAGGGAAATTGATTCAACACAATATACATAGAATCACAAGGATACACAGAAGGATTTTTGGTGAGTAGCAGTAAACGTAAACATAACTTTTGTTTGTTTACACAAAAAACCCTCCCCAGGGCACCTTGAACTGTCTAAAAGTAGCAGTTCCAGGCATGTCTCTATCTGCTTACAGATAAGAGCAGAGAATGTTCCTGTTTAGCTATGTAGTCCGGTCCAGTTTTATCAAATGATAGCAGTTGGTGACACCATCTAGAACAACTGCATCTGCATTTCCTGTAGCTGCTTGACAATAAAACATACTCACATACTCTTCTTGCATTATCAGTAACTTAACACAGCAAATATAATGAAACAGTGAGGCTTCTATCTGTTAGATTAAAGTAAGAGCTCAAACATAGGAGAAAACCACAGACAACATAACCTACAGTACACACCACAGCTTGGCTGCAGTGTGCTATGACAGGTTATGGAGGGGAGGGATTCGAAACTGAAATTCTTTCAGGCCAAGCTGGAGTTGGAGGGTATTGGAGCAGAGGGAGATTTCTCTGGGTCTTGTTCCCATCTGTCACCAGAAGAATCACGTGCCTCTACCTGCATGTCTAACCTGTCCACCTCAACATGGCAGAACAGAGTGGAACTTAAAGCTCCTCATATCTGGCCTCTGAAGAATTTGGCATTCCTCCAATAGCTTGAGAGAAAAAGAGATGAAAGAGGAAGAAGAAAAAAAACAATATGAAAAAGGAGTTCAAAGAAAGGGAATGTGGTGGTGGGGGTGGGGGCAGACAAGGGGGTCAGAGACAGATAAACAGAGAATAAGAGGTTATGGGTTCAGGCTACCTCATTCTTATCTCCTGTGTCTCAGTTTAATGATTTCTGATGTGGTTTTTCATTAAATGACTGTACATTCACATTTATTAACAGATTAGAAATCAAAACAATGAGTAAGCAATTTACTGTGAGGTAGCCACACACACACACACACACACACACACACACACACACACACACATTTACCACTCAAACCTCACACCTTGTTTAATTCTCAGTCGAGACTGTAAGTTATTAGCTACTTTGCTAGAATAAATCCCTTTGTTAAAACCTGTGTCTCATTTTGTTGTGATTCCCTGAGCCAGGTCATATGATATCAGACGTCAACTGAAAAAGAAAAGCTGACCTGCAGGAGGATTGTGTAGAACTTTTTATTTTTTATTTTATAAGTCTGTCTATTTACATAAATTCCTCATTGCCAAACTTTGTACTGCTGCTCTTATGATACCAATTATTTCCATGTTTGATTTCACATGTGAAAAATATAAATGTGTGAAATGTGTCATTTTTAGTGTGATGCCTTTGATTTGAACCGACCTGATTGGCTATGTCTCCATGGAAAGTGTGTGCAAATTGGCCACGAGTACGGACAATATCAGTGGTTTGTGTGTTTTATGATTCTACACCAGATAGATGGCCACATTAAAGGATTAGCTGAACCAACATACAAGTTCTATTGATATCTAGCTCTGCAAATGGTTTCAGTGCTATCTGCTGCTAAATATCTGCTGCTGATAATTTCTCTTGGTCCTTTTTTTTACAATAAGGGTTATTGGGATTTTTGTTTAACATGCTTATGCTCAAGATATTGAAAATTGCATTTGAAAAACACCACAGCAGCTTGAAACGCTGAAGACTGGGTTACTCTTGCACTGGAGCTGTGGGTTAAAAAATATATGTATTTGCATTTGGTTTCTGTCAGCACTGTTAATTTTGAGAACTGTGACACACATCTTAATTTTAACTCAGTACTGCTGTTACCTGCAGTTAATCATCATGTGGTGTTTAAATTTGCAGCTTAGTTCCACAAAGCTTTTAGTTTGGGTATGATTCCATATTTTCCTTTTGTTGAGGATTTTGAGAATATATTGTGTTTGCTTGCAGCTGTCTAAGAAGACGCCAAATTTATTTTAGTTTGAAGTAATCTTCAATCTTGGGCAGTAGCCAGCCTGACAAATTCTTAGCAGGGAGGATGTATCCTCACATGTTTGACATTGGATGGCTTTAGAATGATTTCTAATTAATGTAGTACTTTTAATCATGTATTATTGAAACAAAAGTTACTTTTATATTCATATTTAACTCTGCCTGCTATACACAGCCCTCCCTCTGTTTAGGTTATTTAGTTCCCTCCAGCTAAAAGCATGATGTAGCATAATAATAATAATAATAATAATTCTAATAATACTAATAAAACTACTACTACTACTACTACTACTACTACTACTACTACTACTACTACTACTACTACTACTATAATAATATACTTTTATTGATATAGCACTTTTAAAAAACAGGTCACAAAGTAATAAGAGAGATTACCAGATAAACATATGAAAGTAGAGTTGATACAGTACTAGAGAGATTCAAAGGAAGAAACAGAGCTAGTCTGACTGATCTCCTCTGGTATGTCGTTCCAGAGCTGTGGGGCCATGAATCCAAAGGCTTGATCTCCTCTGGTTTTGAGCCTTGCGCTAGGAATTACTAACAGTGTTGGAGGATCTCAGGTTGCATTCAGGCTCATAAGTGGTTAGGTCAGTGATAAACAGGGGTCAACCAGTTCTTCTAAAAAGTATAGATAACCAGCGTGGAAGCCAAAAATGTGATTTTTTGAGTAGTATATTTGCAGCAGCATTTTGAACAAGTGGAAGTTTGGAGAGATTGTATTGAGTGAGACAGGAATACAGTGAGTTACAGTAATGTAAGTGGGATGAGATAACCGAACCTGTTGATCATTTTTAATATCTGTACCACATCATTGTATTTTGACCAGTTGTGTTGTGTTGTTGGAGTCAGACAAGAAATTGATCTGGGAGCCACTATAAAAATGGAAACTGAGAAACTAAGATTGTACCTATGTAAGATTTGACCTAGAAGTAACATATAAATGGTGAATAATGATGGGCCATGGATTGAGTCTTGAGGCACTCCATAGGAGAAATGGGTAGTGGTTAAAGTCACCAATGGCTATGTAGAATTTCCTTATGAAAACACAGAAATAAAACCAATCTGAAACAGTACCTGATATGCCAGTGTGTAAGATGTTCAATTAAAATCACATGGCCAGATATATCAAAAGTTGTCAGTTGCCTAAAGAATATCATTACAAACTCTAAGAAGTGCTATCTCAGTTCTGTGACCCACTCTCAAACCTGACTGAAATTGATCAAAGAGCCTGTTGCCCTTCATATGATCAATTAGCTGCCCAGAAACTATTTTTTCCCAAGACCTTAGCCAAGAGGGGAAGTTAGCGGATTTAAAATAATATGGTAGACAAAGATACAAAGAGGCTTTAAATCAAACCAATTAATGAAATGGGTTTGTGTAATCCTTTGCCTATATAATCTGTACATTTCAGAGCTACAGTAAGAGGATTCAGTCGGAAATCATTATTGTTATTTCCTCTGAGTCCATTCCAGTAATGTGGCTGATAATTATAATTAACAGGCAAATTGGAAAAATATGCAATGGCATGTGAGTTTAAAATTGACACGTGAAGACAAAAAAAAAGATATTGTGCATGGCAAACTACAATAGTAACACTGGCATTTAGCTGAAAATAGCTTTGGTGCATCAAACAAGGGAAACAGACACTATTTCACAGATATTAGCTATGCAAACTCCAGCTCCAGCTACACTACTATGACTTTTTCAGATGAGAACGTCTGCAGCAGCTTGCCACTTTAGCTCACAAGCTATCAGAACAACTCCCTTGAGATCAAACCAGCTAAAACACAAAGTAATAACACGGACATGACTTGGATTAGATGATCAGGAAATGCTCTTAATTGTTATTCCCAGTTTTAAAGCTGCTTGCCAAAACCCTTATATTATGTCCCCTCCCTCTCTCTCATTCATTCTATCCATCTGAGAAAGAGAGAGAAATTAATGGAAGCCAGAGATGAATAAAATGAGAACACACAGAAGGTGAAAGTAGGTCAGAAAAGACTTTCTATGTCAAGTGTTGCATATGCATTAACACAATTAGCCACAGCAACACTGCCAACAATAACAACCACCTGGCGGGATGAGATTCAGTTGAACTACAAAAGCATCCTCCCTTGAGAACAATTTTTTTCACTGCTGTTGCTGGTTTGAAGGCACTTATCACACTTTTAATAAACACTGGATCTGAAGGATGAACTGACAAAAAGAGGGTGCATGCACTTGCGCGTGAGTATGTTTTCTGTGCATTTTTCCATGTCTGCAGAGTGTGTATGCATGCACTTTGCTGTACTCATGTATTGTGCATGCTTCTGTGCCAAGCTGTACTTATTTTAGAATGCTGTAATGGATTCCTAAACTTGTTGACCTGGAGCCTGTGAGTTTGTTTTTATTATTCATTCGATTATAAATAATTCACACATGATATCTTCAGTGTAATTTCTAGATTTTCCACTCTTGTAAAAACAACATTTTAGGGAAGATTTTTTTAGAATGGCCAATTTAAAAATACTCAGTATCAGCTATTTTGGTCTAAAAAGAATAACTGTAGCCTTGTATGCACTTTGCTAAGTCTGTTTATTTATTCATTTTTTTGTGTGTATGTGGGAGAGAAAAAGATGGACATGTACACATACACACTCATGTTTACAGAGAGCTAGAAAGAATGTGTGTGAGAATGTGCGTGTTTGCTTTGCATGTGTCTGAGCTGTGTGTGTCCTTAGCGGGGCTCATTGTTGTTGTGTAGAGGCTCCCTCTCTGCCAGAATAGCAGAAACTCTCTTATCTCAGTGGCTGGATGGAAACATGGGTTTGCAGCATTTGTGTTGCAAAAGCCAGAGCTCAGCACTAAGAAACACACAAAGCGGACTCTGCCCAATATACAAGCATGAGTTTAAAAATAGATACCCAACTGGGTTTCTGAGGCAGTGAACAGGCAGTCGCTGAGCTTCTGCCTTTTTGGCTGCTGTGTGGGAAAAGAAGGAGGGGGTTGTGGGGTTAGGGTTGGGGTTGGAGGAGCTTAAGAAAGATTGTGTGGGTGTGAGGGTGATCCCCCTGGTGTTTTCTCTGTTTGTGTCTCTCCACAAAGACACACAGAAAACACCAGGCATACCTCTGGAATACTGGCATGTTTCAATGGTGTGGAACTTCACAGGATTTATTTTATTTATTTTGACACATCATGCACATTTCAAGGTCTATGTTTATTATTCTGAGCCTCTACTGGAATATCTTTACAGATTTAACATTAAAAACCTTATTTATCTTATACTGGTCCTTAATGCAGCGTCTCAGTTCAGTCTGAGCCCAGTTTGTTCTGATTGGTTAGCTACGTGAAACAGCCTTTCAGCAGACTTCCTGCAGCTGGGGAGGCTATGTAAACCAAGTAATAGAAGGACTGAATTAATTTTTCCTGAAATGGAAACTCAACCCTCAAATACATGCCTGCATGATCTAGCCTGAAACCAATCTGAAATTTGCAAATAGACAATATGAGCAAACTGTAGTACAAGGAATAAGATGTCACCATGAGGAGGAAGTAAAGCACACCAAATCCTGGGCTTTTGAATTTTTGGGAGCATTTTATATACCTTCCCCTCAAATTTTGGAACTGACCATGTTCTCACAAATCACAAAAAGGACATGTCCCCTTCAAGCTAATGCAACAAATTGCACACAACAACCATGTTCAAGTATTTCTGAGATTGAAAATAGAAGACCTCATGGTCAATTGACTATTATAATTTTATAATCCTATAATAATATAATATTACATTTATAGCAGTCAATAGGAATGCACAATATCTTTCACAGCAAAACCAAGCAGACCTTTTACATTCGCCAATGAAGCAGGATAATGAAACCAGAGATATTATAGTGTGTGCTAACCAATTTAAATCAACCATGAACTTGAGTTAATCACAGACCTTTCTATATAACTTTTTACAAGCGCATTAGAGTCTGCACTTGGAAGGGTTCTGTTATTTTTGTCTTTTTTGCAGCATGTTTTGTCTTTATTGCAGACTTAAATGTTTATACAGACTTGAAAAGAGAGTCAGCAGGGGCCACGTATGTAAGAAGTATTCTGGGATAGACTGGGACATCAGGAGCCTGCAGTTATATGGCATGTGACATTGTCATCTGAGCCACAAAACGAGAGACGATTTTTAAGTAAACACTCAAATCAAACACTCATCACAAAATGAGACATTAGAGATTTGCTGTATTTTATGAAATTGTTTCTATTATAAACCCAAATTTAAAGAAAAATCCAAAAGCACATCCAAACATGCAAAAAGTTGAACAGATGACATAACTTTACTGTATAAAGACGTGTTTTTGCTGCTACTCCCATATTGCATAACATCTTGCTAAAAACTCCCTCAATACATCCTAAATTTAAAAAAAAAACTACTGTAACTTCTGCTTTCTCTTGAGACTTCAAACTGTGCACTCTATGAAGAAGCTGGGTGGAGCAGGCAGATCTGTCACTCTTTCAGAAATATAAATGGAGTTATGCATATTTTACTGACATTATGGTTATGACTTCTGATCGGATGATGTCTTCTTAAATATTTCCAACGTAGAAGTCTCATTAACAACTCAGAGCTGCCAGTGCATGAAACTGCCCAGTGCAAAGTTACAGTTAAATAATCTGAATTTTACTCTTTACTGAAGCAGACTGTGCATAGGCATAAAGAAACAGAATGTGCAAATTATTCACAATTAGGTTATCAGGTGTATTTTCTGACACAACCCACTACAGGTTTCTATCCATTCAGAATCTGCATCACGGTCAAAATCAATTCATTGCCAAGAACAACAACACAACGTATCATATGTGAGTCCATGAATCTACTGTATACAAACATAATGTCTATAAAGGTACAAGTACCTAAAATAAAAAAAAAATATTTTGTGTAAATTATGTGTTTATGCACACATATGTATACTGTGTGTATGAGTATGTACTGTGATGCATTTTTAATGTATGTGTGTGTGTGTGTGTGTGTGTGTGTGTGTGTGGTTTTGTATTTCACTCCCTCAGTAGCTGATAGCAGGCAGTGTTTTTGTTGTTTTTCTCAGGTGTCTTTAAACACACAAGTGTGACTTAATGAGTGTGTGTATGTGTGTGTGATCCCTTGTTTGTCCTCTCAATTCTTCTCTCTACTCATTAGAAATATGCAAACACTGCATCCTCTAGGGTCTGAGGTGACATATTCACAAAGCTGTGATTTATCTACTGGAATGTGTATGTGTGTGTGTGCGTGTGTGTGTGTGTGTGTGACTGAGATAAACATTAAAAACAGAGAAAGAGCAATGTGTTCAGGAAAAAACAATAAGACTTACTGTAGATAAAACATGCATATACAGTGACAAACACACACACAGAAACACACACAAGTCCCTCCAGCATACAGACACAGGAAGTGTGATAGATAAACAGGCGTCATGGCGGATGGCAGCAGGCTCGAACAGACCGTTGCACTGAGACGTTTTCCTTGATTCAGTGACCTGCACTCATCAACCTCCCACATCACCTTTGACCCATCTCCAAATATAGAGCGAGAACATTTTCCTTTTCCCAAAAAACTCCCCGAAAAACCTAAATTAAACCAAAAAAAAACAAACCTCAGCCAATCCCTGCATAAAGGCTCAGCAGCTTTTCCATTTTCCAAATTCAAGTCATTCAATTGTTGCAGACTATCTTTTAGATGTAGCATTAAATATACCCCATAATAAGCTCTTGGAGCCAACTTAATTTTTGTTTGCTGTTTTTCCCCATTTCCTCTCTCTAGAAGCTAAGCTAAACAGCTGCTGACCTTCTATTTATCCTGGAAAAGCCACTTAATTCCCTTCAACTTCCCACATTATGAAAGGAAAATTCACATCAAAAAAACTTTAATAAAAATATTATCAGAATATTAGATGAGTTTATCACTACATGTGCCACAGTGAATGAAAACATTAAGAAACAAAATAAGACAACAGCATTGCTTATAATATTAGTGTCTCATTTCTAAAGTGCCACTGTTGGTAGAATCTAAACTTTTGTGTTTTGCTAAAGCTGCAGGCTGTCTGAATCCTGTCCAAACCTTTCTTTCACAACAGGTCAGTACAGACAAAATATTATAGAACAATACAAAATATTATGGAAAAACAACTGGAAAGCTTGACATAAAATAAAAATCTGGGGTAAGGCTGGATTTGCCATATGGTCAATCTGGAGGCCCTCAATGAAACCTAGTATGTCTAAAACTAAATATGGAATCGCAATGTTTCCACACAACAGCAGCATTATCCAATAGGAATAAAATGTGTGTGGTTTGTGGGGACATGGGCTTCAGTGCCCAAAGCCTGGAGGTACTACTAATGCAGCCTTGAACGGGTGTCCTGCAGCACCCTCAGCACACCTACCACCAGCAGCTATCCTTTAAAAATATCAAACTATTCCTTTGAACCCACGTAAATATGAATTTAGTATTGGAAAGTTTTTTCTCTACGGAAGAGGATTAGGGCCACTGTGGGAGTAAAAAAAGTGGAGTGGAGTTTAAAGTCAGAATTCTGACTTTACATATCAGTTCCCTTTGATAAAATTTGGATTGGTATGGAACCAGTAATATAAAGTCTTAGCAACTATTGTTCAACACAGGTACAACATGAATAAATTAAATCTAAACTGAATTTGATTCACTTTAACAAACAGGAAATGATAACTTCAACTTCACACCATATTCTATTGTTATCGTTGACGGCGCTTCATACATGTAGTTGACAAAAATAGCCGTCACAATGCTGTAAACAGGAAACAGGACAGAGGAGTTAAGGAGTGTGTGTGTGTGTGTGTTTGTGTGTGTCTGTGTCTGTGTGTATGTTTTAAGTCCTCTGCCCTGTTGTCTGCCTTCTCTGTCTTTCTTTGTCACTCTTTGCCTCAGTTCATTCATCATCTCTCACAAACACGCCATGCTTAGTGCAGATAAAGAGAGCACATCAGACTGTGTTTGTGTCCTAGTGCGTGTGTGTCTCCACTTCTCTCCCTCCAAGAGGATCAACTGACCTCAAAGACACACAGAGGACTGCAGCGTCAGCTGGAGGTGGCGCCGTGCTCTTCGGAAATTTATAAAGTGAACTTCAACTCATACATTGTGCTACACTGACGTGGTTCAGTCAACAGGATAAGACAATGGCTCTGGGGAGATAATTAACTGATTTTCAGGATTATTACAAGGAACACCTCTCAAAATATTTGCACAAATGCAAAAACAGAGCTGAGAATCCTGGAGAACTGCCAGTAGGCAAGTGTGAGGGAGCTCTAAACACTGGCCTTCTGTGTTTACTTTTAATCACGTAGCTGACAGTCTTATCCACAGGGATTTACAAAGAGAAGCTCCAGTTCTGTTATCATATCTTACACACAGACAAGTGAACACATGACGCAGTACTCCTTAAGTCTTGGGCTAATTAAAGGTCCAGGTTGATTTGGTTGCAATCTGCAACTTTACTGCTAGATACCAGTAAAAACCAGTCCTTTAATATACTATAATTCTGAAACTGTAATGCTGAAATGCCAGAATATATCAAATTTTGTCCAAATCTGAGTGTCAAAATAAAAAAAGTAGAACTTTATTGGCCAGATATGACTATTGAATTTAAACTCACATGCAAAGAAAAGCATAATCACTATGTAGAAAATAAAGATAATCATAATTACACAAACTCAAGATAAAAGAAGAAAATAAATTTGCTTGTACCCCGCTCATCACAAATTGCATCAATTATGCATATTTTAATTATCATACTTTATTCATTTTATTTATGTATTATGTTAGGTTTCTCTCAGTTTCACCATCTTAACAACGTTGTGCAATCTGAAAAAAATGTTTCTGGTATCAAATGTAGAGAAGAGTGTAGAGTGAAAAGAAAAACACATTTTCACCCAGTGTCTCTGTGCATCAGTAAGAGTGCTTCCATTTACAACAAGACAGCAAATGTAGACATGTTTCTGGAAATTGGAAATAAACGTGTCAAACTGTTTGGATTAGGCAGTTCACTTGCCAGAAACTCATCAACATGTACAAATATGTCATGAAATCAGAAACCAGAGAACTGAGACAAAAACATGTGATGTCCTCAGGAAGTCACTAACCCTAACCCTGACGCAGGGAATCTGATATTGCTGCAAGTATTTCTCCTAAGGCAAAGCTATCAAGTAGAAATACCAAAGCTCACAGTTTAGTCATCTTGTGAAAGTAAATGTCCAAAAATAGTTTCACTTTTCAATCAGAGTTGAAATGTATGTGCTCAGTACCTTCATATTGCATTCTTAGAAGAAGAAAGAGGTCAGGAAAAAAAGACCAGCACTATAATTGACTGTGTGGAGGCCAGTGACACAGATCCTAATCTTCATGGATGGATGTTTGGTTTGTGTGAAGATTTAGTGAGAGAATGTATATGTTAAAAGTGGAAGTGAAATGAACTTGAATAAAACACTTTCTCACTACAAGGCATCTTTGTGTCTTTGCTAATCAGATGACATGCATCAGAAGAAGTTCATAGTGTAGGTGTTACTAATGTCTGTGCGTTGCTATGACACTGATTGAAGTGACTAAATCCATATTACAGTGTTGCACCATGCTGTTATGACTTTCAATTTGCATTCAACCTCGATTAAGATGCACTGACTTGATGTTACTTATTCTGTTGCTGTTTATGTTAACATGTCATGCAGTGATTAAGACAGTGGTGTGAGAAGTATTCAGATCCTATACTTAAGTAAAAGTAAATATTATACCTACACACTAATGTAAAAATATGCTCTTAAAAGAAAAGTCCTGCATTCAAATTACTACTAACATAAAAGCCAAGTTGAATCGTGCCACTCTTTCATTTCCTGTCTACATGTACACACATGTACAAAGTTACTCATGCACACATGCATGCAGGTAAGCATGCTTGCAGGCTCCATATCTACACCCACATACTTACAGACAAGCATACTCCTGTCGCCTTCCCCACCCAGCAGAGCCTGATCTGTGTCTGGCTTCTGTCCTGCATCCTCCTCTGTCTCTACTGATTAGCAGCACAGCTGAGGAAGTCTTACAGGAGACAACACTAACAGCGCTCTGCTCTGACTTGGCCTGTGTGTCTGGGCTATTTCCAGCCACCGCCTGGTCTCAGGATGCAACCCAGAGCAAGAAGAAAGAAAGCAGAGGATCCTGACTCCCATCTGCTCAAAGCTCTGGCTTGTGTCTTCAGTGGGTCCGGAAAACACCCTCCAGAGGTGTTTAAACCAGTGCGGCCTTTGGCGACAACAACCTTGTCGTGAACCCCAGAGCTAGACAATAATGGATTGCGGGTTTTTAAAAAAAATCTAATTCAACACAAAGAGTCATTGATGTTACAGGATGTTGTGCATTATTGTGTTGCTGAATATACAGCTGACTCAGCATTTTTTCATTTTTCATGAAAGGTTTGAAGTCGTTATGAGCTCTATTTAACCTTTCATAGTTTTTGTTTTACATTTTCTTTTAAATCTTATAATTTTACATGATTTTCTTGTGCAAGTCACATCTGTTTCACATTCATACAGTGAATCACAGTCACAGTGTATGAGGACACCTCAACAGAGGTGGCTTTTTCACAATCCAGACTCATACTTTCTCTGAAAGATTAAAACTGGCTACCCTCCAGTCACTCTCATCTGCCCTTGCCACTGCCAGATTACATCATGTTTGAGTCATTGTGGTGTTTTTTTCCCTGCCACTGTCATTAATGGCGGCATTTGCAGTAACCAGCAAGTTCACCAGAATCTACTTTTGTTCCAAGGAAATGTGTGCGTGTGTTGAGTGATGCGGCTGATGGGTGTGCCTCTAGGTAGCATGTGTGGAGTATTTTTAGCAGCAGACAGGTTTAAGTAGACTACTAGGAGTCAAAGATTAGCACAGGGGTCCTGACTTTACTTGTTCTTGACTTCGACTCCTAGAATAAACTGCAACAGAAATGTTAGAAGCAGTTGAGCCCCTGAAGAAACTGACTCTAAACACTTCAGAGAATGTTTTCTAACATTGTCAAAAAAAAATCAGCCTGGATGTTTTCTGATGCATTAAAACATGACATCTGAGATAGATGTTAGCCTTTGGGAAATATGGAATCTCTATTCCACTTCAGTGCACTATTTTATAGACATGTTTTAGGAACACCGTTGATACTCTTATCATTGTAACCACAAGTGAGCAAGCAGGTGGGGGTTCAGGGACTGTTTCCACAGTCAAACCTAAAAAACTGTGTCTTACTACTAGGTCATCTTTTACTCCACAGGAATATAAATAAAGTCATAGACATAAGAACATATTATGAATCAACTTTTGCATCATCAACATTACAATGTGACCTCAACTAGACACAGATTCACTGTCTGAGATTAGGAGGTGTGTAATTAGTGGTTGGGCATGTTATTTGAAAAATGTAATCACTTCCACGCGTGGAGCTCGAGTTAAGATTATTCACACATCTGATGCCAAGGTCTGAATGAACTTTAATTCATATTAAAACAATGAATTAAACATTGATATAATGTACATACAAACCCGCAAATATACAAAACAAATGAATCCCGAAAATAAAAGTATAAAAGAAACAATGTTACTGTGCTGTAAAAGTCATTTTGAAATGAAATGAAAATATATAGAACATCACCAGCCTGAGATCTACAGCATATCACCAAATGTCTGAGAGGACAGATGAGACGATCTCAAGGTCATTTTAAACATTGGTCATAACACACTGCCCACCTGGTGGCAGAGTCACTTCTGCCTGCTGCTGTGAACGGTATGAAAATGAAAAGATATAACAGCACTGAATAAAAACTGCTTTCACGTGTTAGTTTTCAGTGTTCTCCTCCTGCTGGCAACCAGGATGTTTTGCTGACTGTAAGGAAACTTTTTGAGTCAATAATCAGTGTGACCGGCTTCATTCTGTGCCAGCTGAACCTCAGGGTGCCGCAAGTTTGCTTCACAGCAACATACACTTGTGGCAGCACAGTGGCAGTGGAAGCTGTTTGGCATTCGTCACAATACACTTGTTACTACAGTTTTCTTGGCCCCTGCATAATGGGTTGATAAACACTTTGTGGAAGACAGCTCATCGTCCCAGTAACCGAGTGAACTTGAAACCTGACTCTCAGTTCTCAGTAAATACAAGTCACTGTCGTCGGTAGTTTTCATCTGCTTCCTGTCTCTGTTTTCTACTTGCTGACACTTTGTTATTTTCAAATGAAACTGATATGTAATGTCTGTGATTCTGTGTAACTGCATGACTGTTCATATCTGTTCCAGAAATGTACAGTAATCTCTGCATGACCTGACAGGATCTGACAAATATAGGAGCCAAACTGCAAGATAACACATTGTTTACGTGGTGCTTATTTCCAACACATTTATTTTACAGGCTGATGTCACAGAAGTATGAAGAGTATGGATCATCAACTATCTGCATTCACCTTTTAACCTGTTACGCATGGTTAGTCAAGCTTTTAAAGGAAAATTTCACCCCTGTAAACATGATGTCACCTATGTAGTAGAAATGTACAATTATTTTTGAAATTGTTGCCTTATGACTAAACTAATAACTAATTCCAATCCTTACTGGGCAACAACAATCAATGCTGCAAAGCCTCTCTGGCGACAGCACCTGGTCACTCCCTCCTCCATACTCTGTTTAATAATTTTTTTGTGTGAGATTCAGCTTTTCTGTCCACCTGACGCTCAAAATTCCTACAAATTCCTAATACATGGTGCTGGATTTGATAGCCTCATGATGCCCCTCATCTGCTCTAATAAACAAGTATTAAAGTTACTTAACATGCGTCTTATGCTCCATCATGCAATGGGATTCCAGTGCCCTTTAATATGCTAAGAATGTCAGAGCACCAACCCTCATATTATATTTTATGCAATTAAATTCTAAATATGAAAATCGGATTTTATCTTACTGTGTCACATGTTAGACATACTGTATGAGTCACATGAGTCATCTTAAAAAGGTGAACCAATCTTTCCTGAAAGAAACAGTCATCTTTTCCCTTCAGATTGTTGTTTATCCATGTAGCCCAGTGGTTTATAATGAATCCTCATTTGTCCCTCTTTTAGATCCAAAGGTTGTGATTTTAATTACTGTTAAGGGCAGCAATCAGTAGAGTTGAAGGTGATACAAACATTGACATAGGTTTTACTTTTGTGCTGATTTTTCAAAGGAACCCTCAGAGTTCTTCATTTGTGGCAGATTTAAAGTCAGAGTTTAGTTTGCTGTAGTTGGGTAAGAATGATTTGGGGTTTTTTTGTTTTCTCATTGAAAAAGTGACTTATGGGCTTCATTATCTTTGTTTGGTAAAGAACATGTTCAGCCTCATTTCTTAGCTATGTGTATACTGTGGCAATGTGGATCCACCTTCTTCCTCAATAACAGGGATGAGATCCAGAATAAATGTTCCTCTGCATTAAGGACAACTTTTCTCTACAATCATGGGCTCAACATCCCTTACAGCATGTTGAATCCTGTGCAGAGCTTGTGAGTTTTCATCCTCAAAAATGTAAAGAACCACATCTGTGTAATCACTTCTTCTAAAGGGTTTGTTGCCTGTTTGGGTGTTTTTTTTTGCTTCTGTCCTTTGGCCTCATGCCATTAACATTCTATGTGATTTTAACACAGATGTCTCTTTTGCTTTTTACTTCTCCACCCTTAGTAGAATTAAAACGTCCTACTATTGAGACATAATGGCACCTAAAACCCTACAGCAGTGTGTGGGTTTTTCTGCAATAGTGAAATTAGGTCCTTTTGAGTCTATGGTTCCACCTTTTCGGTGTAGTGAACATAGATTAGTTTATAGGCCTTAGGTATAATTGATTTAATTGAACACAAGCCAAAGCACATCAGCCAATTAATGTTGAATGAGTCTGTGTTTAAAAAGACCAATTACATAGCCATCTTATTCAGCCTTTTCAGAGGACTTACAAAGAGGCACTGATTGCAGGTGTTATCCATCGCCACCACTGTTTTGGTAGGAGAAGATACCGTCAAAGGCTGTATGTTGAGCGTACGAAACCACTGGAGCAATACACCACTGAAGAACTGTGTGACCCTGTAAGACCAAAACTTACATGCAGAACCCAAAGGAGTCACATTCTATCTGTGGACCAACAGGGCCTCATTGCTCTGCACTTCTACGTGTCTGGGACCTTTTACCACATTGTTGGTGACAATATAGGAGTGGATAAATCAACTGGGAGTGATGTGATGAAAACTCTGTCAATGGCATTGGTCAGCGTGGTCAATCAATTGCATGATGTGTGGTGTGAGAGCATAAAAGTGTCAATTGTGTGAAAGCTGGCAGCCCCTCATTGCTCTTATGAACAAAGTTGCTTTATATGTTTTTCATGTGGCATCATTCATTGTGACTCCAGTGCCCTTTAATATTATAAGAATGTCATCAGAATAGATTTAAGGAATCAATACCAAATGACTAGCTTGTGAATACTGAAGTATCAGTCCCATGGCATCGACCCTCCCATTCTTAAAGGAAATGCACATTGTTGCTGCTTTTAGATGTTGACATGACCTGTTTCATCAGGCTTTGTACAAGTAAGTTCCTGATTGTGTGGTTTACTGTAGCTCTTGAAGATACAGTCCAGTAATGAATGTGGTAGTACTGACAGCAGCAAAATGAATTCACTGTAATTCTGCTTCACTTTTATTAATATTTAATTTATTGTGTAACAGGAAATGGTGACTGGATTTTCATAAAGCATGAGATCTGTCCCTGATTCATAACTCATTCATGGAATAGACATGTGATTAGTTCATCCTCATGTGATCTTGGGAAGAATTGTTCTTTAATTTTCACAATAACTCATGCACTTCATTTACATTTTCAAGGATTTGTTTGAATTGTACCCCTCACCGTGTAGATGTCATGGACTACATATGTAAGGCTATAATTAAGTGGCTTAATGGTTTTAAAATCTTTTTTTTGCTTCACAAGTATGAATGAATTTACCACACAGAGTATAAGAATATCCTTTTGACTGACTTGTCATAAGCAGTCATGATTCCGCTCTTCAATTACATGTCAGCGGCCTTTTTTACAGTTTTTCAAAAAATGCCACATTTCAGGCATGAAAAGACACATGTCGTTCCTGTAACCACCACTTTTCTTTGATAAGATCAGGTTGGTGGGAACAGGTGGTCCTGACTCCAGTAGCATCTAGAAATGTCCCTGTTCTGTTCCTGGTAAGTGGCAGCTTCACAGTGTAAACACAGAAAGCTGCCAGCACAATGTACTGAAATGAGCAGAGTGGTGATGACACAGGACAGAAAACTTTTGCACATCCCACTTAGAGATGTCACAGCAAATATTTTACAACTGATGGATAAAGATCTTTTAAAATGGCATGTGATGAGTTTGACTTAGTTAATATGTTGACATGCAGAAGTTAATCTGTACCATATGTAAAGGGAGTGTGCGTGTGCCTGAAGGACCTGAATTGAGCTCTTTGGACTCATCAGGCCATTTTGACACTTTAAAGCGATGGTTCGGCGTAATTTCGACCTCGCGTCATATGGACCATGAGGTCTATCTAAACACCACCTCAGTCGTTCATCTTCATTTGGTCGGAAAATAGTGGAGTTAGAGCCATCAGCCGAATGGCTTAATACAGGCGCTAACGGGACCACCAGTGTATCTTGTAAATTACCCCACTAATAATGCCTGGATTGTTATCAAACTTCTACAGTAGTACAAATAGGGTCTTTACTCATAAATTGATGCATTGGAAAGTTTGTAAGTACACCAGGAGTTTATTAAAATAAACACTTATCCGATGGCTTTTACTCTGCAGCTACTGCTAAAGCTGTAAACATCGTCGAAATATCGCGCGATCACTGAAATACTGTGTGGTCTCGCGAGACACCTGCACAGCACATCTAAAGATCTGTGCGTGATAGTGCTTTCAATAACTGGTGTGATCATCTTTCATGGCAATAACTTCAATAAAACATTTCTGATAACTATTTATTAGACTTGCACATCAGCTTGGAAGCATTTTAGCCCATTCCTCTTTTAAGTTAGCTATGGATTTCTCTTTGCAACGCTGCCATGCACACCATTGGTGTTCTCCTGATGGTGGATTCATGGATATTGACTATAGCCACTGCAATAAAGGCCTTTGGTTTCCTAGATGTTAGCCTGGAGTGCCCTGTGACCTCCCAGATGATTACATGCATTGCTCAGGGTGTGATCTTTGTTGGCCTACAACTACTGGGGAGGGTGACACATGTGTTGAATGTCTTCCATTTCTACACAGTCTTCCTGATAGTCATCTGGTGGAGTCCAAACTCTTTTGAAATGGTTTTATAACCCCTTCCAGCCTGGTGAGTATCAACAACTCTTCCACCAACCTGTGTTGTGAAGCTCAGACTTTGACAGTGTAGGACCAAATTTATCTTCTTTAAATAAATCAGGGCCTCCCAGACTTAGCCTTGATTGTCATCCCACTGATTGAAACATCAAACTCTAATTTCTCCCTCAAATGAATTGATAGGGATTCACAAATTTCACGTTTGTTTTATACATTTCAATAAATAAATAAACAAGTGTAAGATTTTGGACTCACTTGTTTAACTGATGTCTCTTTACCTAGTTTTAGGACTCAGGTAATAAAAATAATAATCAACATCTATTTCTAACCCTACACAGATATCCCATATCATGACAGGTACATAGAGCAAGGTCTGTGACTAATAATACAACATGAGGAGAGTGTCAAGGTTATCACGACAGGTGATAAAAAAACAGGAGCAGGAGGGGGAAGGAGTACATATAGGATTTATTTTAGTTTGAGCTCCATGTTGCAGGGACAATAATATGACACTGTATTCATTCCCCAAGCCCTGAGAGCATGTTGAAGAAAATTGACACACATACGAGCCAAAGGGTGTATTTTAACCTTACAACAACATGGGTGTCGTCATATGTGCAAGAACAATGTGTATCCAAGCTCATTTGCTACTTTTGCTTACTATGTGGAAATGAGTTGGGTAAAGCGCTAGCGAGACTAGCTTCTCCAAGTATGAAAGTATACTAATGAAGAGGCCAAGTGCCCACTCATTTTTAGATGCAGTAAGTATGATTCTACATCATCTTGATACAAACAAAGGAAGGACAAAGCAACACAGATATTTTCATCACCAGTATGATCAAGTGTTTTGAGTCTCACATCTGATCTTCCAAATCTAACCCAAACATTACTGTCTCTTTAGCGGCCTGTCTCATATTTTTAAACAGTGGTTTCTACAGCAGGGTGTATATACAGTATGTTCTTTTCGTCAGATTTGTGTAGCTGTTTGTTTTATACATTTCAGTCACTGTGGCATTGGGCTGCACTTCTACAAGCCTAATTTCCATACCCATGGCATGCCCTTAACCAGCCGTTTTATATCATTGCTTGCTTCACCAGTCTGTGCACCTGTCAATGAAACAAACAGGAAAGAAGAAGTGTTGTTACGCATGACTGTATGGCTCTTCATAGCGTCTGTATCATTACTTCATCACATGGACCTGTGAATTTTGCAGAACTCATCTAAACCAACTATTTTAAAATTAGATAATATATAACAGAAAAACAAAAAAGTTGACTTCTATGTGATTTTTAAAAAATGATGTAATTAATCACACAAAAGTAATTACAAATGTACTGATTTACAAATCGGTGTAAATGCAAAAAATGTCTCGCAATCAGTCCAGCTGGTTAATTATAAGTAAATAAACAATGTTTTACTAAGATATTACCTATCTTACTATATATTTCATCATCATCTCATCACTTCACCTTCAGATTGCTTTCGAAAAAGTGTATAGATGGTCTAAAGAATATAGTAGAATAAAAGAATATAATGTATAAATAGCAGCTTATATACAGAGAATGGCATATGCATGGCTTTTGTTCAAACATATCATTTAAGCATGTGGCATCTGCAAACCCCACCAGGGCTGTACCTGCCATGCACACCTCACACCATGCATACAAATCCACTCACACACACTTGCTGTGTCTGATGCAATCTGCTGAAATCAGCTCAACACACAAATCAACACTTCACCTGAGTAACCACAACAGGTCAGGATATAGGAACAAAAAGGAGGAAACAACTGCATTTTATTAATGTAGTATTAATGAAATATTTATGTGTACGAAAGAAACAAATAACTTTATGGTTCTGCTTCGTGAAGAGACATATAAGTTTCATCTTCACCTTCCTGAACTATTCATTGCTCTTTCAGTGCTTGAGGTTCACAGTCTGCAGATTGTGATACTATAAAGAAGTCCCATGAATAAAATGGAGAGGAATAAGACAAAACACACAAGAAAGTGAATCTTGGAAAGGCGAGACACTAAATCCAAGCTGTTAAATCAGTTCACAATCAATACGGAAAATTCAAGATGACCATTAACAGCTCTGTTTCTCCAGTGTATATGGTCAGTATACACTGTTTCAGTTAATTGATCACTAATTTGCCCCTACAGGACTAACAGTACTGGAACATCTGGTGATATCAGTGGCTCACAGACAAAATGAATACTTCAAAACTGATAGCAGACTGATCAGGGCTTTGATTTGATATTTATATTGTTTTTGTCTTTACAGTAGAACTTTCTAAACAGAACCACCATGAGCAGCAAATATTTTTAAGTCTATTTAGACAGAGAAGAGTCAAAAGCTGGTTGGACAACTGACATGTAGGAATGATCTCTTCTAAATATGGTGAGAACTGATGCTTACAGGCCCAATATAATATGTCTCTAAGACATGCTGTTTTTCCTTTGTGGTCAAACAAAATGTTTGAAGTGAACTTTAGAGAGAGTTAGAGAGAAAGAAACACTCCCTTTTTGAAGGAATCCTCCTTTTTAATCTGATGCAACCCAAAACTGGCAAGGATAATAAAACAGTGATCTGAGTGGGATATAACAAAGCTCTAAGGTATGTTCCAGTTCAGTAGGAACTAACAGGTTACAATTTGGGATCAAATCAAGGATCTCCATGCAATCAAACATCTGCTGAGCACTTGAAGTACCCTGATGGTGTTTATGCATGTCCAACTATTTTGAGTGTGGTCACTTCTCTACTCTTAGGCTCTGGTGGCCTTAAATCCAGACACACAGTGGTATAAAATCAAACCCGATGGAAATACTCTGGGGGGAAATTGCCAGGGCCAGAACTCAGCAGAAAAGCGTATAACAATCTTTTTATCTGGTTGTATCTCAAATCACTTTGTTGCATTTGAGTCAGCCTACTGGATATAAACCAGCAACGTTGTGGTTAAACAGCAGATGTTTTAGACTGCTGGACAAATAGACTGGCTTGCCTCTCCAGGGTTTTATTGATCTTGAGTGCTTTCACTCAAAATTACATATGACCTCAACACACTGAACTCATTACAACTACAAGTGAACACTTTGCTGAAAACATGACATTATCAATATCTCAGTATCGATACATGTCAAAAAGGTTTCCCTGAGCCAGCTTGAACGGACCAAGCTTTTCAATATGTTAAATTGAGATATTGACATATTTTTTGTCATCACTTCTTCACATTTTCATTGAGCTGCTGTATAAATATTCACCAGCACAACACCTGTCAACATTTTCTTACACTTGAAATGAATATAAAATAAGAATGAAATCCTTTTTCACAGTCGATGTTTTTGATTTAGTAGGAAAAGCTCAGGTGTTATTAATGACATTAACAATGGCTCCGTTATATTCAGGGGCCTCAGTAAGCCATGACAGTGTGACAATGAGCCAGCAAGCACAATGCCAGGCCCTGAAACTGAGGCAGCTATATGGAATTCAGCCATCATTCATTTTAATATTTACACCTGGGCTTTTTCTACTGTGACATGTCAAAATGTCCTCCATGAAAAAGGTCTATTGAGTACATCTCAGTTATTTTATATGCTTGCATACTGTTTTAGGTGAGGAGAGTGCAGGAGAGACCATAAATCATTCACTTTCCAGGTTTTCACAGTTGGCTGAGGAACTTAAACTGTAAACAAGCCACTTCTCTAAACTTTTAGTGACTTCCACCCCCAGAGTTGCAGGTGAAGTTGAGGTTGGTGGAAGTGCCTCTACATGAACTTGTCTCTGTATAATGCAAACTGTCACAACTGTCCACAGGGAAAGCATAGAGAGTAGGAGTGTGCTGGTTATCTTCAGCGTCCCTTCATCTGGAGTTTCAACAATGTGGCCTAAGGCCATGTTCTGCTAAATACCACAGTTATATAATACACACACACACACACACACACACACACACACATACACACACGACAAGGCTCACATATATTTATATATATATATATATATAGACAAACACATTGTGTGTGTGTGTGTGTGTGTGTGTCGGTGTGTGTGTGTGTGTGTGTGCATAGAGATAAAAGCAGACAACACAAACACACATGTTGTAAATGGTCATACATGTATTTGTGTTGCATGTTTATGCACACACAACATATAACCTCACACATTCCCCTTACGCTATACAGTGTTTCCCAATATGCTCTTAACATTAAATTGTATTACCCTGATTTTTATTACCCCCCAATTGCTTCTAATACTACCTTCTCTACGTTCTATGTTTCTTCTATGTATTCCAATCATAGGCTAAATACAGAAGCCAGTACTTAAGTACTTTAAACTCAAGTGCAGATTACAATGCAGTAAATGTAGGTTCAATATTATTAATGTTATCAGTAACACCTATGCTTTTCCTACTATTACAAGTCAATGCAATACTTGAAATACAGTCAATCAATTACTTTCTACACAATGTTGGTGTCTGAATTTCTAACGTAACTTCTTGTCTTGTCTTGTTGGTGTTTTGAAAATGTGCTCTGCATGAAACATTATTATGGCTCAAGAAAAAATATATTTGGGGAAGTGTACGTTTGGTCTCCACTTATGTTGCAACTAAACTAAACCACAAGCCTTCCACAAAAGTTTTAAATGTTGAAGTTCTATGTAGTTTGTTCCTCACTTGTCTTTGTTTAAATGTCAGTAAAAAAATTCATCAAAACTGTCAAATTCCTAACCCAAATCTGATCTGAGGGAAACAACAGGTGTGTAGTGAAGCCTGTTTGAGCATCTGGTTTGTATCAGCCATGGCACAAAACATAAACTGTCAGGGACACGATTCATAAAGTTTTCACCACTTTTAGCACTCACTGCCTCGAGCTGAAACAAACATCCCAAATATGCAGACATCCAAAAACAGTTTTTCAATAGGTACAAGAGCATCTGCAGTGAATATTTTGTTGATATGAGTTCTCCCAACAGTTTTACATTTGTGACCAAATGTCCTTCTCCATCATTTGTTGTGGCATTTTATAAGCTGTGATCTGGGTTGTAGAATCTAGAACATTTCCAAGAATCACCTAATTCAGAGAGCTGTGTTGATGCACGTGTCAGACAGCCCAGAAATCTTGTGACGAGCATTCTATTGATCTGTTTGATTCCTGCTGTGTCCACAAATGTGGCCAAGGGAACCCAGCTGTGCATAGGGCCATCGCCTCTTAGAAGACAGCAATACAAAGCACAAACACACACCCAAACCTTTTAAATGTCAACCTACTGTCCCAAATGTTTTTTAAAATCTGAACTCAATAGATCAGCTGAAAGAATAAAGTCAACCTCAGTGTTAGGGTATGTGATCAATCTATGATGCCTAGCAAACTCTAGGGGTTATTTCGTGATCAAGTGCAGCAGACAGCATGAAAGGAAGTGCTATTTAAGTTGACAAAAAGGGAGAACTGCACCTCATGTGTTGTGTTTGGCCTGCTTTTGCTTTTTAAGCCTCTGCCAGTCAGTCATTTTTCAGACTCCTGACTAATTTCTCCTTGGAAGATGTCAGAAAAATGTGTTTGCTTTATGGACCTGTTAAGCCATAGTGCAATAATGTGTATTTGGATTTCATCTTATAAAGAAGAGGAGGAAGAAGAAGAATCTTTTGGTTTGAAGAACAAAATGAATAAAAATGACCCTTCTACTTAAGATGAGAAAACCAAGAAAGGGTGTTTTGAGAATACCCCATACTCTCCACTTATAAATTACAGACATTCAGCTGTGGTGGGATCACTTAGAGTGTCCCCATTTCTATTCTGGCCAGGAATCAGAGCATCTCATTAGTCAAACACCTATCTTTAGATGTTGCTCCTATGCTCTGCGTGCTGCAGGAGAAAATCATTCATGAATCCTATAAATACCTGAAGCTGATATATCTACTTGCCTAGAGACAGGTGTGGGTCTGCAGTTTAAATCCAGATACACTCATTATTGTTGTAGCCCAGTTTGTCACGAGACCACCTTCCTTCTGTGTGCTCCCTGCACGTGATATCAAAGAATGAGAAAAAGGTGAGGCAGGAAAAGGGCACCATGTCCTCTCCATGGGAACACACACACACTTGCCATTCATATACTGTGCATGTGTGCACAGGAACACACGTCACATGACAGGTGAAGGTAATGATTCAAGATCTGTGATCACAAGCAGATAAAGGATGGAAAATCATATCATGTATTTTCTAATCACAAAAGTATTACTCTCAATATGTTTCATTTCACAACCTCAATGACAAACAATATGAGCACTGATCAGGCTTTTAACTGCAGTGTAATTCATTTTGCCTCACACATAAAAAATATGTCTCTATTCATACTGAGCAAAGTGCAAAAGAGGCTGATGAAGAGATTAATGAAAGTGGCTTTGACCTGTAGTGATAAGGTGGAAAACAATATTTTCCACCTTTTTTATGTGTTCAGAAAAATACTAATTTGGTTATTTTCCTTAACAAAATGCCTCACATTTTATACTCAACTTCTTATAACCAGCAGGAGCAGAGCAGTATTGTAACCACAATGGGACCCCCAGCAGTCAGCCAAAAGCTGGTTGGTTTATATGCTTTAACAGGTGGGCAAGCTCACTCACTTCTGTTCATAAAGTATTTCCAGCATTGTAAAACAGTAAAAGTGCCTCTAAAATTTTAGGAAACCACCATCCAGTGTTGGGAAAGTAACTTCCTGTTCCAGTTTGAGGAGGATGGATTCCATCCCAGCTGTGTGTTGTGTAATTTAGAGCTGGGAAACACTTAAATGTACTCTCTTTGTCAGGAAGCACCCACGTTCCTTTTAATAAACACTGTTAATAATAATAATAGCTAATATGCCCGTAAAGTTCTGGTCACAGACTGAATGAGAGAGACCCCAGGGTGCTGAGGGAGAACAACAACAACAGAGAGAGGAAACATCTGCAGAGGGGGTCAGCAGCACATGGTGGAATTTCCGCACATGGAGGATGACTTATAAAGTCTTTTTTTCACCTATAAGAGTCAACATCCTATGAATCAGTAAAAAATCTTATATAATACATTTCAGTGAGAGCTGAGATACCTTTAGAGAGCAGTTTATCTGCATTAAAAAAACAAAACACCAAGACAGCTTCTTTTGTTCAGAAGTATGACACTGGACAATGTTTAGCTTTTCACCCCAATAAAAAACAAAACAAAAAACAAAAAAAAAACTGCAGAAAAGTGACCAACCACACTCACTGACCTGCTTTACAGCAATAGTTAATCATGGTTTGCTGTCTTGCCAGAAGTTACATGAGAAGATTTCTATGGCTAGGTGCAGTGACTTCCTGGAGCATTTTGGGATTGTTAGCAGAAAGTAGTGTACATGCTATACTCTTTTCATTCTATTGTGACATTTTTGAGGGCACTAGATAGTGGATAAATGTATAAACTCAGTATTAGAGTGAATATATTGCACTCTATATTAAATAGGCCTATATTTCTGACACATTGTCCTATGACAAAGACAAATATGCACATGGTTTGTAGACTTAACACAAACAGTCCTCAACCCATATACTTCGGTCCAAAATGTATTGGGCATCTTCTCAAAAGAAATGGAAACAAGTGCCAATAGGGTGTTTCATTGTACCCCTGCAAAATAATGATTTTCAAGACCTCTTACCCTATTTTGCTCAAGTAATGTGATTGGCTGAACAGCTCACATTGCAATATTAATTAATAAGCTTTAGAGGTTCTTACTGGCCAGAGCCTAGCTTGCTTGCCCTCTAAGAGATATGTCAAACTATTTCCTTATTAAAATGACTACTGACATGAAAGGAAAAAAGTCAACATTTAAAGTCATTTTTTTGGTGGCTATTGCATCTTGCAATCTTCATTTGTCAAACAGCTTTTAAAGTGTTTTTCCATTCGTTTATCAAGACTGTGAGACGTGATGGTATGTTTAAAACCTGCTAATTAGAGTAATAATTAGAGTAATTATTATTTTGTCACACAAATCATTTAAAAGACAAAATAAAAAGAAAAGAGAAATATCAGGTGACATATTTTGAAAGAATATTACATTAATAAAATTGGTCATCATTGAGATTTATTAGACAGCAAAATGGTTGAAACCTGTCAAAGCACTCATGGGTTTGTTGTTATATGCTGATTATTTAGAAATCTGTAATCTGACTTTTACACATACAGTATAAAATGCAAAGGTGACAGGTATTATCATCAGTTTTAGACTTTATTCATTAATGGATTATTTGTTGATTTTGAGATTTTTGCATTTCAAAGACAACAAAACTACATGTCAAATTTCAAAGTGTGGCTGTATTAAAATGTATGTGAATCCTGAATGTGCATATTGCTTAGCATCTACCTGTAGCTTATCTAATAATAACATATTATACATTATTTCAGGTTCATTTTTTTGCATTGCTGTGTCGTCTACACAACAGATACAAAGCAATTGCTCTCATTAATCAGTTGGATTCACATTTTGTTGGCAGATAAAAAAAAATATTACTCCACTCGGCAATATAATATAACTCTGGAAATAATATTTAGAAGTTTAGTAGAAAAGCAGCTGTTTCAGTAGCAAATGTTTATGTCTATTTCATTATAAACCTCTTTTTTATGACTGTGTGCCGCTGCAGTAGGTACATAGTCACAGCCAGAAGACAGACGTCAACAGACAGGTCATCCTTGGGTCAGCTACTACATCTGTTGAATTAAAGTCAGGCTGCCCCAATTACCAGCCCTGTTCATTTTCTGTTTATAGTTATAGAGTGGAACTGGTGTGAGGAGAGATAAACGTCGCCCCTGAGGTCAAATGTTATTGAATTTATGGCACGTAGAAGAACAATCAAATCATTGAAGGTTTACATCAGGTGAGTAAGCTCAATACAGTGAAAAGAAGATTCCTGGAAATTACAGCATAATCACATTTAAAGCTACAGCAATAGCCACTAGCCTTTGTTCAGTAAACTGCACAAATATCCAATGTAAGTCTCCTTTAAATTGTTGTTATGTTATCACTTCACATCACATATGGTGATTAAGGAAGATACATAATCAGACACTGAGCCATATTTCACGCTCAGACATTTCTCCATCAGGTTGATGAAAGTCTTCTGCGGCACAGCAAATGTAGGTCAGAGCTGAGAGCTGTTGACACCTTGCTTTTTATCTGTCCAAAAATGTGATTTATGGTGCACCCTCTACAAATCCAGTTATCCTCACAAATAACAATAACTGAGCAAGTTTTTTTGTTTTTTCTTGTTTCTATTTTTAAACATGACATCTCAGACACTATTCATTAAATTCTTAACCAAACCTGACAGTACTGATAAGGACAAGTTATGAATAAAGGTCATATTTAATTTGCTGGTGTCATTTTGATGAAATGTTTGACCCATTGTTCATTTTTATATGATTAATGTAAACAGAAATAAATGAGCCTGTGTCACCTGTGTAACTCAACACTAGTTTATGATATGAGGTTATGAGGTTTCTAATCTAGTGTTTATTTATAGTTGAATTCAACCTATATTATCTGTGGAAGGTTGAAGAGTAGAATAATATCATAGGTAGGAGGCACCACTGACACATCAAGATATAAGACTTGCAAGAGTAAGAATGGAAGGTGGTAACTTGTTTTCATACAGCACTACACCGCCTAATCACATCCGTTCACCTTCTACTGCGGTCCTCCATCCCTCCCACTTGTGGCCTACATACTGTACCATCCCCATTCAGAGAATAAGCATCACACGTGAGTTCAGTGTCACACCTACATCCTCTGTGATTGTCCTAACACTATGAAGAAAAAATGACATCGTTTGAGGCTTGAAAAGTTCCTCAACCTTCGTTTGTTGTTGGTTTTCATTGTTATCTTTTACACATTTACAAACTGGGTCAAGCTTGGACGTAGAACAGAAAACAGGAGGACACTGAAAGAACTGATGAATAGAAAATCAATAGCACAGATAAACAGCATAAAGTGACACATTATCCACTGATGGTAATTCTCCTTGAGTTTTAAATATAATAAATTTAAAAAATGATAAATAGACACCTGTATTTTTCTTTTTTAACTTGACTGCTCAACTCTAAACAAAATCCCACTGATTATAACCACTCTGGACATACTTTAAGACTTAACGGTTGCCTCCTTTGGGCAATAGATATTGAAGAGTAAATTTAAAATCAAACTCCCTCTGACTAATACAGTGTCATATATTACATCATTACCTTATTAATACTAAAACATCACTATGTTACTGTTGTAACCGCTGGAGGTGGAGCTAGTTTGAACTACTTTGTATACAGTTAGCTAGTTTAGTCCAGTGGTTTCTAACTGAGGGGTCAGGCCCCTCCAAAGGGTCACCAGATAAATCTGGGGGTCCTGAGATGAGGAAATGAACAAAAAACAAAGTCCTGATACACAAATCAGTTTTTGTCATTTTTGGTGAAATATTGGATCATTGATATCATTAACAACTCACAGACATCTGAAATGTGACCCCAACTACACATTGCTACACATTGCATTGTAAGACTAAAGCTGTCACATAAATACAGTGGACAGATGTTTACTTCTGAAAGTTAGTTGAGTGGAATTGTGAAGTCTTGTCAAATTAGACATTTTAAAGCCACTCAAAATCATCTGTTTACTGAAATAATTTTACTGTAGTTTTTACTGTAAGTTTACTGTAAAACTTATTGAAAATCATGCTTTCAGTTTTTTAAATTAAGAAATATGTATCTATAAAGATTTATGAGCAGGCAGTCAAGGAAAAACAAACTCTTGTATATTGCTATATATTGCTATGCAAAGGCAAGAAACAATTTAAGACCATGGTTTATTGTTCAACACAACATGAAGCTGATTAATTTAAAACCTCTGCCTCCACTTTCCCTTTCTGGTCATTAAAACAAGTGCCTACATTCATGCAGCAAGCCAGACAGTCTATTTTATAACATCCACAATGGGCTCCATCAGCCTTCACTTACATTAGGCGTACAGAGGTAGAAAGCTGTATTGAATGAGGCTTCCAATCTGGATCAATACAGTGGCTCTCAATATGCTCACATTGACCAGACGGTGCGATCTGGATGCCGGTGGCAGTGATCAGCTCCTGCAGGATTTCAGGAACGGACAAGGTCACCTTGCACATAAAAAAGAAAAATGGCCTTCAGTTAAGAGGCCAGAGCCAGTTTCCTATCTCTGCAACATCCATCCTCTCAATGTTTGGCCCATGGCAGATTTAGACCTCTCTCACTCTTGTTCAAGGACTTCAGGACTGTCCATGTAGTTATGAAACAGGATGAACCATCACAGTCTGGCATGCATGCTCACACAAATTCATACTTAAACACATATGCACAAATATGCACAGAAAACTAGTTGTTTATATTGATGAATGTCATGTGTTGTGCAGCTAATAGAAGGTGTACTATTTTAAAATGAATTCATCGTCTTCGCCACTTTTGCCATTTATGCGTACACTAATGAACACAAGGCAGAACAGGGTCACACAAACATGTTCCATCACCTAATTTCTCTGTGGAGCCATGAATAGTTCTCCCCACACAAAAAATGTACATCCCTCAATCTTTATAGTGTCATATGCTGGTGTTCGTCAATGACATTATTGCGCTTTCTCAACCCATTCCTCTAATAAAGTGCTTGACACGGGACATCAAATCTTTACCCTGACATCTCCCTCATATATTAAGTGGTGACAACACATTCCATCACTGCTGGAAACGGTATTAGTAGACCTTTAGAGGCTGCACGTTGCCACAGAGCGGTCGTGCTTGATGCAGCTGATGGCATTTTCATGTGGCAGGCAGTCTACTAATGGCAATCATGATATGGTGTGAGTAAATGAGACAGCTGTGAACAAAATAGGCTGGAAGCAGATTAGACAGACAGCAACCTCAGCATCATCCACTTGGCATTCTTCTCAGTATGTGTAAGGCTCGGGTCAAAAAGATAGAAATATCTGTAGCTAAATTAATCTGCAGCTATGATGTTTTTGCTGCACTGATCTATAATATTAATACATTTTAAAAACATTCTTTATGGAGGAGAAGCAATCCACTTGGCTGCATTTATCCTGCTTATTCTCAAGCAGTATAAAAGATTATGAGCAGCTACAGCAAACACATATACATACTGCACCACACTTTAAAGTATTCTCCTGCAGATCTGGAATGATTTGTTGATTAATCGTTTAGTTAATAGACAGAAAATAAACTGGCGAAAAAACTGATAATCAATTAATCATTACAGTGGTTTAGCTGTTTACCAAGCAAGAATGTCAAATATTTTCTGGTTTCAGCTTCTCAGATCAAAATATTTGCCACTTACTGTGCTGTATTTAATTTGTATTGGATGCCTTTGGGATTTGGACTGTTGGTAGGACAAAACAACACATCTGTTCACTTGCGCATGGCGTGAAGCACATGGCGCAAGTGCCTTTGGGGCGTATCCAAATCCACTTTTGCTATTTCAACAGCGGAAAAAGTGTCACTGCGCCAGGCGCATGGTCTAAAAGGGATGGACTTAAGTCCCCTCATTAATCATAGGCGTTTTGGGTGTAACACGCAGTAAACCAATCAGTGTCATCTCCCATTCTCTTTAATATCCAGGCGCGCTGTCACCTTGGCGGATTGTTAGTTTGATGGCGGATTTACCAGGATAGGTCATATGACTACATTGACAGTTTCATTGATCATTACTGCGATTGACTGATTCTGATACATAGTGGCACATCATTGTGACTTTTTTTTAATATGTTGATGTACATCATAATTCACATTGTGGCTATTGCTATCATAATGGCGCATTTGCCAAGCAATGCGTTTCAAGAATAAAACACAAGTTACTTTTTGCTTAAAAAAGAAAGTAATACCTGACCAGCGTGATGACCAGAGGTGTATGTGGTTATACTGCAGCAGCCTGGTGTCATCAGCTGATTTCATAAACAGTGAGTGGCTGTGCGTAATGGCACTGCACTCAGAGGCTGCAGACTTATCAGTCCTGCAGTATAAACAGCTGTAAAAATCATCCATAGTTATTAACAGACCAATACAGATTGATGTGTGTCAACCGCAAGATGGGGCCCCTAATGTTTGTAGATGTCATTTCAAAGACCAAACAATTGACAATAAATTGTAGCCTTATAATCTCTGGCAGTTATTTAGTTTAATAGGGCTAATCCTACTTTCTTCACAACTAACAATGACATAATAATCATTCAAAAACATTACATTTTGGCTGGTAATGCAATTCAGAAGCAAAGAGTTAAAAAACTTTGGGCAGAAAGGAACAAGTTGTTCAGGCAAATATGTCACAAACACATTCAATCATTTTAAAAGTTTGTAACTTTTCCATGACTTCTGGTATGTATAATATGCTCATGTGCAGGCGCACGCCAGGCTATTTGATGTAGCATCTACTTAAGAAGAGCACCCATCACCCCATGACTGCTAAAATCTCTTGGCCACTTGGAATAGATAACATGAAAGTGAGCTCACCCTGCAGGCGGTAAGAAGGTCTATCAGTAAGAGCCAGGCTACCTGTCCAACCTCCTAAGAGAAGACGTACCTTATTAAGGGTGAAATAACTTAAGTGGATTGCTAGAGGAACCTTGATACAGGTAATCTAGCAGGTTCAATTTGGCCTACCAAGAAGCCCACATGGTCATTTTGAGCGGAGATGATTTCACACACCAGTGGACCCATGCACGTGTATCTCTGCTGTAAGGAAATGATATGAAGTGCTGTTTGGCATTCTGCCATAAGATGCAAATAACCCTTGAAGTGGAAGATAGTTGAGTGAAGTGGATATGAAGTTGAGGGAGTTCATCGCTAAGAAGGTGCCAAGTTGTCAGGCTTTAAATAAGTTACAGAGAGCATAGAGAGTTCAAATTTATAGAGCTTTTGAAGTGTATTATTTGTTTTTCCAGAATATGCGACACTCCAGAAACACAAATCTATCAGTTCTCTGGCCTCAGTTTGCCATTTTAATTTTCAAGGCTGACATGTTTAAGCAAACATGCCTTCAGAGTACATTCAGTGACCCTTATTAATAAGAAGATGTTTACTTTTGCATTATTTTCTAGAGGTCATGTATTTTCCTCCAACCAAAGGACCATTTACTGCAAAAGACCCAATTAAAAATGATGCACTCCACACATATATTTGTATATATATACTCTGGAAAAAATTAAGAGAACACTGCAATTTTTTCTAAAATCAGCATCTCTACATGTATGACAGCCATTCCATTCCTGTATCAGTTGATTTCCAACACAAGCATAAGAACAAGGTCAAGCAGCAGACATTGGGGACAACAAAGCTTCAGACTGACAGAGGGCGAAATCGACTCTCCACTGACCGGGATGACTGTCAACTTATTCGAATGTCAGTCAGCAACCGCAGGATGACATCAAGTGACCTACAAAAAGAATGGCAAAAGGCAGCTGGGGTGACGTGCACGGCAAGAACAGTTTGAAACCGGCTCCTGGAGGCAGGGCTCAAGTCATGTAAAGCTAGAAAAAAGCCCTTCATCATTGAGAATCAAAGAAGAGCCAGGCAAAGGAAGTTTGCAAAAGACCATAAGGATTGGACCATAGAGGACTTGAGTAAGGTCATCTTCTCTGGTGAGTCCAATTTTCAGCTTTGCCCAACACCTGGTCGTCTAATGGTTAGACAGAGACCTGGAGAGGCGTACAAGACACAATGTCTTGCACCCACTGTGGAATTTGGTGGAGGATTGGTGATGATCTGGGGATGCTTCAGCAAGGCTGGAATCGGGCAGATTAGTCTTTGCGAAGGACGCATGACTCAAGCCACCTACAAGGTTATCCCGGAAGAAAACATGCTTCCTTCTGCTCTGGCAATGTTCCCCAACTCTGAAGAGTGTTTTTTCCAGCAGAACAATGCTCCATGCCACACAGCTAGGTCAGTCAAGATGTGGATGGAGGACCACCACCAAGACCCCAGCCCAATCTCCAGACCTGAACCCCATTGAAAACCTCTGGAATGTAATCAAGAGGACGATGGCTGGTCACAAGCTATCAAACAAAGCTGAACTGCTTGAATTTTTGCGCCAGGAGTGGCATAAGGTCACCCAAAACCAGTGTGAAAGACTGCTGGAGAGCATGCCAAGACGCATGAAAGCTGTGATTAAAAATCAGGGTTATTCCACCAAATAATTATTTATGAACGCTTCCTAAGTTAACATATTAGTATTGTTGTTCCTCAATGAATATGAACTTGTTTTCTTTTTGCTATTTGAGGTCTGAAAGGACTGCATCTTTTTCGTTATTTTGACCATTTCTCATTTTCTGCAAATAAATGACTAAATTGATAAATATTTTTATTTGGGAGAAATGTTTTTAGTACTTTGTATATGAGTGTATATATATATATATATATATATATATATATATATATATACATATATATATATATATATATATATATATATATATATATAGAGAGAGAGAGAGAGAGAGAGAGAGAGAGAGAGAGAGAGAGAGAGAGAGAGAGAGAGAGAGAGAGAGAGAGAGAGAGAGAGAGAGAGAGAGAGAGAGAGAGACTCATACACATATGTATATATGTGTATATGTACAGCATGATTAAATTTCCCACTTAGCCAACCAACTTAGCCAATAAAGTAGCAAGACTTCCAAAAGCCATAAAGTCAGAATGACACACAAATATGTGAAAATATGCAGCATTATAACACTGAAGTGGCAGTCTGCATAATACTTTTTGTTTTCATTTTAGAAACATCTCCGCACACTGGAACAATCACTTACTGAAATAAACTATGGTTACTGACTTCATTAATGTTGAAAGAATATATTATCCACATATTCCCTGATTGTGAAGGTAAAACAATGTGACCACAGTTCAACATAGATCTCAAATGACTTCAGACGGTGCAGATGATTTTTGCTGTTTGCCAAGATGTGTTTGCAAAGCTCTGTGAGAAAAAGGACAGCTGGCATGGAAAATAACATGCATTATATTTTGGTCTGACCTCACTGATAAAGCTCTCTCATAGGAAAAGGTGACATCATTGGGGAGCAGATCTATTGGCCCTTCACCAGAGACACATGCCATCACAACATGGCACGCTCAGTCAAAAATTTCACAGAGTTCCACTTCCAGGAACTGACTTCAGATGTGGACTAAACTTTCATTTATTAGCACAGCTGACCATAAACACATCTTTCTGATGATGTAACTGTTTGACTGGGAACACTGTGTCAGTGTGCCTCATGCATTCATCCTGCATCTGTTTTTTGTTAGAAATGTAGACTGAGCAAACCTGTTACTCAAATTAAATATGTAATATGATAATCCACTGTTAATTATAACTCTTTCCTCTCTTCAGTGTTTAACATGTTGAAGAGGAATTTCACCTCTGTGAATATGATG
This sequence comes from Scomber japonicus, assembly GCF_027409825.1. NCBI lineage: Eukaryota > Metazoa > Chordata > Actinopteri > Scombriformes > Scombridae > Scomber > Scomber japonicus. The sequence goes on along the minus strand of NC_070584.1, from coordinate 19,663,432 downwards.
ATTTCTTAAAACTAGGTCACCTAGAAATGTATTTTTTTTTAAAATTGGTGCACTACAATAAGAGAAAACTGAGGAAAAGGTTGTAGATTCTCCTATCACTCTAAAGGGGGAAATCCAACAACCAGACTGCATTGCATGCAGTCCTGTCCACAGCAACTGATGGTGTGTTTATGATCACAGGTGGCAAATAAGTTTCCAAGCAGAGCCGAGTTAGTTATGCGGATCATTGAAACTGACTGAGAGTTGTGTATAAGCCAAAATACTGCCTGTAAGATTCCAACATCTAATGGATAGTGGGGCAGGCAGAGTGTATGCAAAAGAGACCCACAGATGATGCAGGGATACAAGTTTCAGGATGCGTGTGTGTTTAGCTGTGATTCACACAACACATGACCAGAGACCAAAAAAAAGGACAAACAAAGGGAGGAAGGCAGCATATATAGTCTGTAATTAAGGTGAAGTGGTTGCACCTGAGGGGGGCAGTTCCTTTCTAGACAGGAGTGCTATCCAGTGCTATCAGGTGATTCCTGGATGGGGACTTCTTGATACTGTCAGAGCACATCGCTGGGCAGTCAGTCTCCATTTCACCTTGGTTTGGGAAATAATTGTAGACAAGTGGGTGAAAACTACAACCCTGATGATTCCTGATGAACACTGATGCTTCTATCGCTATGGATAATGAGGAGCCAGAACCTAATTGTGCTCAAGCTGAATATAACACACAGTTGCTGTTGTGCTGTTCTGTATTCACAGATTGCAAAGTAATGTAATATTCTGTCAGAAAACAAAGTCAGGTTTACCAAAGCACTGCAAAGTTTTCAGTCTGTCTCCATAAGATAAGATAAGAGAGATAAGATAAATCTTTATTGTCATTGCACAATCATACCAGTACAATAGTACAATGAAATTGGACTACTGTCCTCTCCGGGGCAAACAAGCGAGTTCAATCACTCACATATAAATTAAAATAAATACCAAAGTAGCAGAGCATAAAAGTACGGTGGCCGAGACCCGCCATAGCTGCAAATAAAAGTAACGCTGCAAACAAAAACAAACGCTGCTGCAAATAAAAAGAAACGCTGCTGCAAATAAAAGAAACGCTGCAAATAAAAAGACACACTGCAGCAAACAAAAAAAACGCTGCAAATAAAAACAAACGCCGCTGCAAATAAAAGAAACACCGCAGCAAACAAAAAAAAAACAAACACCGCAGCATATAATAAAAAAAACGATGCAAATAAAAAAAGACACAACAGAAGTGGATTACCGGGGACTGTTTTTGCCGAAACACCGGAAGAAGAAACAACAACAACAGGACTACGAATTGGAAAACGAACTAGAAAGTAAGTGAAAATGGCAGTGTTTGAGGGTGACTTGTCTGTTTCAGCCAACATGGGGATGAGGATCGGAACTGCAGACACTTAAAACACGCTGTTCCGCCTACGGGACGGGTCGTAGGTTGGGAGGTAGCCACAAGTCCTTCTGAATGTTTTAAACACCAACCCTTAAACATATTTATCCATGCTGTACATTGTTAGAAAGCATAGGTTGCCCTGATTCATTCAAGACCACTCACGAATTATATTGGTTGCTCACAGCCGTAATAGTATTCAGCCACTCAGCTAAAGTAAAAACAGCTATAATCTTTACATACCTTCAAAGTCTTCCCTTTATCCACAACGATCATCTTATGACTCAGGACTTTCTGTACAGCTCGACAAGTATCCATTCTTGTGAAATATGAAATCCGTTTCCATAACATCGAACTACTTTCATCAATATGTCCATGTATTTAGTCCAACACGTAACGTAATAACACAAATAACAAACCATATACGGTCCCTTTTACGTCTTTTCCTGACCTACACGTACAAGCAACAACTTCTTCCGGTGTTTCGGCAAAAACAGTCCCCGGTAATCCACTTCCGTTGTGTCTTTTTTTTATTTGCATCGTTTTTTTTATTATATGCTGCGGTGTTTTTTTTTTGTTTGCTGCGGTGTTTCTTTTATTTGCAGCGGCGTTTGTTTTTATTTGCAGCGTTTTTTTTTGTTTGCTGCAGTGTGTCTTTTTATTTGCAGCGTTTCTTTTATATGCAGCAGCATTTCTTTTTATTTGCAGCAGCGTGTGTTTTTGTTTGCAGCGTTACTTTTATTTGCAGCTATGGCGGGTCTCGGCCACCGTATAAAAGGGAATCATGCATTGATGTGAACAGTAAATAGGCAAGGCAAGGCAGCTTTATTTATATAGCACATTTCATACACAATAAAACAAAAAACATAAAAACATGCAATTTGAGAAATAAAAATAAAACCCAAACATTAAAACATACAATTAAACGCCTCCACCCCACTAATAGTAATTAAAAATAATAATAATAAAAAATAAAAATAAATAAATAAATAAAGTGCAGAAAAATAGAAAGAATAGAGCAATAAATAATGTTGCAGCATAAAATAATGATTTGCTTTAAAATCATTAAAAGGACATACAGTGCAAATGAAAGATTAAAGTTTAAAGTGCTTTAAAAAAGCTCAATCATAAGCACAGGAGAAGAGAAGTGTTTTTAACCTGGATTTAAAAATGTTCACAGTTGGGGCTGATTTCAGTTCTGATGGTAGTTTGTTCCAGTTGTGTGCAGCATAACAGCTAAAAGCTGCTTCACCATGTTTAGTTTGAACTCTGGGCTCAACTATCTGACCTGAGTCAGTAGACCTCAGGGCTCTACTGGGTTTATATTCTACTAACATGTCATTTATGTATTCTGGACCTAAACCATTCAGTGATTTGTAGACCAGTATCAGAACTTTAAAATCTATTCTATAGCTGACTGGGAGCCAGTGTAAAGACTTTAGAACTGGAGTAATGTGCTCTGATCTCTTTGTTCTGGTTAAAACTCCAGCTGCAGCGTTTTGAATGAGCTGCAGCTGTTTAATGCTTTTTTGTGGGAGTCCAGTCAGAAGACTGTTACAGTAGTTGAGTCTACTTGAGATGAAAGCATGAATCAACTTCTCCTGGTCTGTTTGAGACATAAACCCCTTCACTCTGGATATGTTCTTAAGCTGATAGAAGGCTGTTTTGGTGATTGATTTGATATGACTGCTGAAGGTCAGATCTGAGTCTATCAGCATGCCAAGGTTTCGGACTTGGTCCCTAGTTTTTAGAGAGAGTGACTCGAGATGTTTACTGACAGCAATCCTTTTCTCTTTATTGCCAAAAACAATGACCTCAGTTTTGTCCTGATTTAATTGACAGAAATTTTGGTTCATCCAATTTGTTACTTGCTCTAAAAAGTGACACAATGACTGTATTGGACTGTAGTCATCTGGGGACAGTGCTAGGTATATCGGCGTGTCATCTGCATCAATGTGATATTCGCGTTCTGCAGAATTTCATTCTCAGAAAGTGGAGGCGTTGTTGGGCCTTCTTCACAACCTCCTAGGCGTTGGTGCTCCATTTGAGGTCTGCATCTATGTGCACACCAAGGTATGTGGGCTGGGCACCCTCTCCACAAACTCCACGTTGATGCAGATGAACTGAGGAACTAGCTTCCTATTCCTGTAATCCACGATCAGTTCTTTGGTTTTTGATGTGTTGAGGACCAAATAGTTTTCAGCCATCTGACAGTCCTCACCTGGTGGGCACCGATTGATGCTGCAATGTCACTCCGGTTGAAGCACCTCCTATTTGTTCGACATCTGAACATAACTCTGGTGGTGGCCTACTCCTCCATTCTCTGTTTTGTCTGATTCCTCAGAAAAATATTTGGCCTCATAAGTTAAAACAGCAGTATCACATATCTTCTGACATATTAAAACCGTTTGTTTTTTGTGTGTGTTAGATTCAGCATTTCTGTACACCTGAGGCTCAAAATTCTTTTTTGATCGTTTATCCTAGAGAAACTGAATTTTCTGGAAGTTTTTTATTCTGTCTCTATCGTGGTGCATGTGCCACACACACTTAACCAAGGATTACTGAACACCAGTCAATGCTGCAAAACTTCTCTTGGTGCAATGTCTTTTGGCTGCCATTGTTTGATTTCAGTTTTTAAAATACATTTCAGATTTAACTTTTCTGAAGCTCAAAATTCTCTGTGTCAGCAGAATCCCAGGGTTTATCCAAAAGAAACTCAGCACTTTAAAGTTTGTGTGTCCGCCTGTGGCTATAATATAGTTCTGACAGTCACTTCTGCATATTCTGTTGTGTCTCATTCTACAGCACAATATTTGGCCAACATCATATCAGTTTTCTTCCAAATACGCTGATATTTCAGTGTCTGCTTTTCCCTATCTAGCAAAAAAAAAACAAGAAGACTTTTGCAGCTGAATGAAGAGGGATATTTTATTACGTGAATTAAAGAGGAAGGTTTACGGTCATTCATATGTAACTGCTATCTAAATTAGAATCATATCAACTTAACATCCAGTGAACTTGTCCTTAAAGGAGCTATTGGCATGCACTACATACAGCCAAAGTGTAATAGCAGTTCAGAAAACACATAATTAAAAGTCTGACTGAAGTGACTTCTTGCTTGTGGCTTCATCTTCAGAGTATTTCAGTTCTGCTCTATTCTCAGCATACTTTTCATTTCTCCAGTTTGACAGTTACACATCCAGCAGCACGAGCTGAGATAATGAGCCACAGAACTCATCTAGAAGGTCTTTCAAACAGATAAATGTATCTTGTGTGGCCTTTAACTGCAGGCAGACATTAAATTGACCTCATCTCCATCCCTCAAAAGGTAGAATCAGATTCATGAGCCTCGATGTATGTAACAGTAATTAAAGGTTTGCGTGGCTGAAAGGAAAATGTCAGATTTGTGAAGATTGTGAGTGATGAAAATAGTATTCTCTGATTGCACAGATGTGTGGACTTGATTGAGTAATTGCTTTGAGGCAGATCACTCAAAATCTTTACGTGTGTGAAGTTAATTGCAGAATCTGGTTCTGAAAGATAACATACATTTCTTAATGGAAGGGAGGTCTGACACAGTCATGCTCTGTTTAGCACGATTCTGATTCATGTTTACATTTGAGAGCTGATCTGTACAACTGCATTACTCGACTATTGGTCACTATTATAGTCATTAATGAATCATTAAGGGGACAATGAGTCCTTTTGAAACAGTACACTTTATGTTTTTGTATTAAAATCGAATACAGACGTAACAGGGACAGATCATTTCAAAGTGTAGACAAAGGCAATATCAGAGAAAGAAAGGCAGTTTCATTTGATAAGTTGGCTGTGCTCAAAATTCTTTAAAAAGCTTTTTTTTGCAGTTCTAGATAATGAGGTAATACATAAAGATAGACTTCGAACATTAAATTAAACTAAATAGTTGTATGTGGAATTACATATAAATTGTATTCATTTGAGATTACCAGAAGTTTTTTTTGGATGGTCACAAAGTGCCCCAAAAATGTTATGGGTGTAGGTTCAAATGTAGAGAAATCACTTTAATAAAAATGTACTTTACTTATATGACTTAATAAATACCTTAAATAGTAATAATATAGATGTAATAGTTACTGTAATTATTAACTTGATTCTGACCTCTAAAGTTGTTGCACATGGTAAAATATTAAACATCACTGCTCAATAGTCCAGATTAAGTAGCCTACCATTACATGAAGTGAAGCTCTAATTCGCAGCATCTCTGTGGTATCTGGTGGATAACATTACAGTGAAGTTATTTCTGCAGCCCTCATTTTCTCTGGAATTTCAACCAGCGACGTTACTCTCATCATTCAAGTTTTGAAACAAAGAGCAGTTTTTCTCCAAACATTCCAGTGTTAATAAAAATAGATTATCTTAATCCTTGTGAAACCAACAGCAATTTGTCCAGACTACCTCTCAGCAGGTATTAAGCTCCTACCTCTGTTACAAAACTTTAAATAAGATTACTAGACTACAATGACTGCACATAGATGCAAACAAATCCAAAACAACTCATTTTCTACAAAAGATGCATTAATCTATTATGGATTTACAGGTGTGGATAAAGTGGATATATGGATAAATAAACATGCGACACATTGGACACATTGTGATTACATATTGGGTTATTACAAAACAAACTCCAATGATTACATAATACACATTGACCTTGCTTGACCTAAAATGTCCTTTTAATGGTGGATGTGGAGGTGAACTCTGGTTATATCCACATTCTTCACAGGCTCAAAACAAAAAAAAGTTTTGTCAGGTTTATGATGCTGATGCCACATGTAGTTTGAAAGATTGTGGCTGAGTGCAGTCTTAAAGTGTGGCTGTACATGTGAAAAGATACAACTAAGAGAGAAAGACAGAAACACAGACAGGGAGCTTGTTAGTCTAAGTGGTGAGATAACTTTCACATTGCTATTAAAACAATTGTATGCGAGCGTCACATAAATAGTAGTGAGGTGAATTGCTGAAAGAGGTCAAAAAGGACAGTGTAGTTTATGAGAACACGGCATTGATAATATATTTGTGAGATAATCATTTACAAAAGTTGAGTCTAGTGCAGATTTCAAAAGGCTCATAAATTTCATAGGAGAGTTCCATGCAAATGAGCAGTCATGTTGTCACTGCCAATATAGCTGAATATCATCTAAGGCTGCAGCTGTGTACATGAAAAGTGTGGGGAAAATAACTTTCTTTGTTCAACTAATTTTTTTTAATTTTTAATGTCCAACTCTGTGCTTGTTAAATTATGTATGTTCATATTTAAGTGACACATGACTGCTTCATGCAGATGCTTGTGATTAATTAAGGTATCAGATTGTCAACTTCCTGGAAGATTTAACCTAGAAATGTCCATATCAGCCTTCAAGGCAAAACAAGTTTTTTTATAAAGTACATCTCAGGAACAAGGCAATTCACATAAAAAATTAAAAGCAGTGCAACAAAGTACAAAAGAAACACACTGTAAAAGGATGTAACTAAAAACAGTAATCAACAGAACTAAGAGAGTAGAAAACAAAAAATAAGCTAAATAGAATAAGACAGGTATGAAATACAACAATAAATGTTATAGTGCAGTGTCAGAAATGAATAACTATTTGATTTAATAAAAGTAAGCAGCAATCAGATACGTTTTTTGGAGCAAAAAAACTGAACATCGCTTCTCCATGTTTAGTTTTGACGCTGGGGACAGAAAGCAGACCTGTCCCAGATGACCTAGGAAGTCTGGATGGTTCATAATGTAGCAAAAGATCAGATATGGATTTTGGCCCTGAACCATTCAGTACTTTATAAACCAACAGCAGTAATTTAAAACCAGAAAGACAGGAAGCCAGTGTAAAGATCTGAGAACTGGAGTGATGTGATCTATTTTCTTGGTCTGAGGACTCAAGCAGCAGTGTTATGAAACAGCTGTAGCTGTCTGATCGATTTTTTTTTTCAAGACACAATTACAGTAGTTGAGTCTACTCAATTAAATTCTCAGAAAAGTTCTTCCAAATACTGCTGAGACATAAGTCCTTTAGTCCTTGATATGTTCTTCAGATGATTTTTCAATGGTTTTAATGTGGCTGTTGAAATTCAGGTCTGATTCCATGACTGCTGCAAAATTTCTGGCTTAAATTTGGATTTTAATATTACTGATTGAAGCTGAGTGCTGACTCTTAATCGTTCTTCCTGGGCTCTAAAAACAATGACTTTAGTTTTTATCTTTGTTTAACTGAATAAAACTCTGGTACATCCAATCATTGCTTTGTTTAATGTATTCTGTGCTTGTATTGGACCATAATCCCCTTGTGATATTGTTATATAAATGTGTATATCATCTGCATAACTGTGGTAACATATTTTGTTGTCTCACAGAATCAGAGAGCCATAGCTTCAACGAGCCATATGGAAAGTATGCTGGTTTATAAAAACTTTATTCAAATGTCACTGGTTTCTGAGAGTGTCTGTAAATAATTTCCACTGCTTTACATTTCCGTGATATGCTTTAAACATGTAACTCTATAGTCACAGACCTGCTTCACTTCATATTTGATTGCTTTATCTCCATTCTAATGTCTACTGCTGAAAGTTAAGGGCTGAAAATGATGATGATGATGATGATGATGATGATGTCCTAGAGCACAGTCAGACAAGCTGAAATGTGATCAAGGGTTAAGCTGCTATTACATACCAGTATGAGGATATTAGACAGAAGACAGTAGGGAGGTGTAAATAATGACTTTAATGATGGATGAATTCCATTTAGCTGCTTCATCAACATGCTGGCTCAAACCTGAATAGAACAGAGCCATCATTAATGTTATTAGCAACACGTACTTTTCCTATCATAACAAGTCAAAATGTGTGCTGTTAAAAAGGCCTCTTCCATCATCACGCTGGGAATTGCTCAGAAAAAAACCTTACCTCTAAAAATGCAATGCATGCAATGACATGGCAAATTATTTTAACATTGATGGTGAATGCCATGTGTGCATGTATTTCACTTCCTCACTAACCACCTTGTTTTCTCCCCTTGTAAGAATGACCATTATCAGAAGCTGAGGGTGATTATGTGCTGAGACTCACTGACTGAACATTGCAAACACTGGCAGCAACAAGCATGGCTTGAAGCAGAGGAAAGTCTGGTGGGCACCTGGCCTGCTGTATTTAATGTGTTTAATAGACCTCTCTCATGGTAGACACTTTGACTCATCACAGCAGGAAAAGCACAGGTTTGAACAAAATTAATGATGCCTGTGTTCCAAGGCGGTGAGCCAGCATGCACAGTACCAAGGCCCTGACACTGGCACACCCAACTGGAACACTGCCACTTCTGATGCGATTACACCTGTGTTTGGCAATTTAAAATGCCAGCTTACTGTCTTAACTGCTGTGGTTGTGTAATTCACTGAAGAACAGATTATTATGTACAAATAAAACAATTTAAAAATAAAATTCTGGCCACATTTGAAGCTCTTCCTTGGCATGAGGCTGTGTTGGAAAGTCAAAGTCTATCTGCATGAAAAGGGAAAGGACATGTATTTCTATCTACAGTACCACACTGGAAGTGTAATTTCAGATTTCCAGGTTAGTGTAGGTGACCTTATTGTCTGGTTGTGCTCACTTTCATTTACCTTTTTTGGTAATATTGCATCTACTTGAAGAGATAATGGGTTTTTCATTCGTTGCCTCGTCATGAAGTATACATGAGTCACAGGGATGTTGTGTGCTGGATGCAGCCAGGACGCATCACCCCTTTAGTCAGAGATCTATTTAAATTTAGCCCTGCACCTTGTGATATAATTAGCTCACCTCTACCTCCTGTTGGATGCTAAGCTTGTTTTATAGGACTTGCCAGGGAGCAAAGAGAGTTAAGTGGCTGGTGGAGGATGCAGACTGTGAACAAACAAAACAGGATGATCTCTTTGATGTCACTTTAAAGCAGCAAGAACAAGTTGTCTTGGTTCTAGCTTGATCTAGTAAAGGCCTGGAACAAAACATACATTACATGCTTGAAGAAAGTGTCATGATGTCCTCAACCATCATTCTTGCTGTGTTTGTTTGTTTTGGAGTATTGGTCAGACAAAACGAGCAGTTTGAAGATGTCCTTGGAAATTGCTTTTCACATTTTTAACCATTTTCTGACATTTTATTGACCAGGTGATTAATCAGTTGATTAATGAGTCTGTGTCATATGTGTAATTTGTATATTTTCATGAATGTTGTTTTTCCTGCACTCTCCTTTAAAAGTGCATATATGAACCTAATGAGTGTATTTTAGGGATACAAATAAAAAAGACATCATTTAAGAACATTTTTTATGAAACCAGTTATGGTTAGCTGGAACTCCAGAGATTACAGGAGAACAAAAATAAAAATACATTGTTCACATCTAGGCAAATCTTACTTTTAGTCAAAACTGAAACAATATCAGTGGTGAGTTAGCTTTGGCTGTGATTCCAAATAATCATGTTTGAACAGAGCATGTGATCCAAACAAGAATACCTTGACATAGTGTATTTTTACAATCCAGATGTTTTGAATTGGTGGACAATAGTGGACTGGGCTGCCAAGGAGGAAAAATCCTTGAAATAACTCCACAGGGGAGTAATTTTTTATTAAAAGACAAGGGAGTGATGACAACGCTGTCATGTTAAGATAAAGATAAAATAGAAGGTGAATTTTTACAGTGTGTAATGTTCTTTAGTACGATGCAACACGTCATTCTCTTCAAACATATTGGTGAGTAATCCATTCACACAACAGTATCTACCTCCTGTGGAATATGTGGGGATACAGTATCATGGTTTACTGAAATCATGTGCTTTCTTGTGATGACAGCAGCCAAAAATCTTGATGATGTTATCATACTCTTGGTGAAGACAGATAGTGTCCTAGAGCAGGGGCAAGTGGAGAAGTACTTGCTGTGCTTTTCTTGTTGCTGCTGTTGTTTTTGAACGTGAGCCAAATTCATCATTCGTCATTTAAAAAAATATATAATCACTTTTTGCATTTTTTAATAACATGAATTATCATGATTATGTAACATTGCACATACATTGCAGACCTCATTGGAGTTGGAAGCAACGCTACAGGCAATGTCACGGCCAGGTCAGAATTTTGCACCTTTTGTGTGTGTGTGTGTGTGTGTGTGTGTGTGTGTGTGTGTGTGTGTGTGTGTGTGTGTGTGTGTATGTGTGTGTGTGTGTGTGTGTGTGTGTGTGTGTGTGTGTGTGTGAGTGCATGTCAGACTAAGGGTTGGGTTTATGTATTTAGTTGTGATGGTTAAGGTAAGGGTAAGAGACTCAGGGATACATTATGGCAATGACGCTTCTCACAAGGATATAAAGACAAATGTGTGTGCACCATTTTAAGCTGATCTACAAGTGTCTCATTATTGCATAAGTTGAGCAGATTCTCAGTAGCCTAATGTTTTTCCAGACTGGTGATGTGACCTTTCCAATTATCTGTGAGAGTGTTGCTTTTAGGCCCTCTTTTTTGATGATTTAGGGCCTCATTTCTACTGAAATGTTATCATTACTGATTTGAGCAGACTCATTACGACTTGCTAGAGGTTGTCTTTCTTTGCCAACCCTGAGCCAAACCTTTTTTCAGCCCATTTATTATTGTTTGTACTGTATAATTGAGCTTTGTGTTCATGCACTCATTAGTTTGCGAACAATGGGCTGCTGAGACAATAATTAGACATGGTAATGCTGGTAGCAGTAATGTGGTATCTGCAGAAAGTGTATAGAAATATGTTCAACCAATTACCAAAGAGCAGTACACCCCCCATGTCCCTGAACAATAGAGTGCAACATAATTTCCTCTTTCAGAGAGCCTCTCTGACCTTCAAATGACTTTTCTGAAGGCTAGGGCCTCACTTTCTAAAAAGCTTTACTTGATGACTCGTTGTCCTCTGTGTCGATGCAAACAATAGGAGGAATCTGCTAAATTTGGCACATGGCTGCACAGATATTATTTTGACCCATGTACACAATATCCAGAGGAGTCGTCTGGAGCCTTTGTACCCGTCGAGCCAACCCCTCATTTGTCTTCTTGGTTCAACACAGAGATACACATCTTTGACTCCCTCAGGTCTCAGCAGGTGCTGTAAAGATGGATGCTGTCTTGCTATAGTTTGTGCTTGTATCTGCCCCTCTGGAAGATACAATCAATAATGAAAACCAGCTCTCTTGTGCCCACATTAGCTGCAGCATTGAACTGATGTGGACAAGACACCGTCTGTTGCCTCTGAAAGAAGGAAAGAGAGTATCTGTTTCCAGAGTTGATTGATTTAGTTATTTCAGCAGGTTGGTGGTTCTTGGAAGATTCAGAACATCTGCCTGGAAATCTGGAAGCTGAAGCAGTATCACACGGTCCTCTGGAGTTTACAGGGAGCACTTAGGCATGAAAAACAAAAAGTGCCCTTTACACTCAGCGAGCTTAAACACAACAAACAAGAAATTAAAACTGTCCTCATCTTTAAACTGATCTCTGTTTTCACTGAAGATTAAATTTACAGCATCTGACAGGTAATTAGAACACAGCCCCCCCCCTTTTTTTGTCTGGAGAAAACAAACACCTTATACACTTGAATTCCAGAAATAACTGGTTTTCATTCAAGCCAACGTCAGATTATGCAGAGAGCTTGCATACTTTCTCTTCTGGTCTCTCCTTTTTATTAAATAAGTCAGGAAGCAAACAACAGTTCTGACTTTAATTTTAACATGATCAAATTAAGAGAAATGTCCTCACATTGTCCTAGTAACGTCTTTGTACATAATTTGATCTGAAATCATGGCTAATGGTGATATGCATTTGGAATAAATATATAGAAATAGCCAATGTTCTCACTGATGGTCTTGTTTGCATATAGGTCATATATATACATCACTATTAACAATCCACACAGCTTAGTTCATTTTCAAAGTTTGGATTCATTTTTTTGGATTCAGTACAACAACGCACTTGTATAAAACCAGTTAAGCTTGTACATTTCCAAATATAGTCAGGTTTCTCTCTCAGAAATGTATCTGTGTGGGTTTTCTTCATCCTTCAACCTGATAAAGCAAGATCCCTCATTGAGAGGATATTTCAGAGATTTGTGTCACTGCCAAAAGCTGCGAATAATCATATTACTTAAGTACACGTGACTATATGGATTAACAAGTATGTATGTGTTTGCATGTGTCCTTTAGTGTCCGGAGGAAAGTGTGCTAATGGAGGCTTTTCCCAGTGTAGGGGCGCTCTGCAGATTAGAGAGCAGATGTTGTGTTGATTGATTCATCTGTACCTTTTGCTGCATATGCCTCAGGACAAGCACAGGGCCGTCGGAGTGTTAAATCCTTCACAGTGGGTTCCTTGTTTTATGATGTAACTAACACCACCGCCAAGCATTCCTGAGAATCACACTGCCGAGTGCCAAACTGAGCTTTTAGTCCTGGGCACAATGCCTCTTTTTTGTGCTTCAAAATGTGATTAAAATGTTGCAAACATGTGCAGATGTACACTACCTTGATAATTTACTTTGATATGTCTAATAATGTGTGCTGCAAGACAGAACTTAGAAAGTTGAAAGTCAACATGAACATAAATATTAAATCCCAAAATGATTAATTCCTGTATCTGTGCATGGCCACTACAGCATGTTTAAGTTATGGTTTAGGTAAGGCTGCTAAAAAATACCTGACATATACTAGACTCTGGCATGAAAGTCAGAAGCACTACACTACCATCTTCCTCCCCGACCTCCATACTTTTATTTTCCACCTCTCTACATAGAAGGCATTTTAAATCGCGCACTGGCAATGATTGTTAACATTGGACATAAATCATGTGTTGCAAATCATCTGGCTGCACTAATATGTACATGAGGAATCGTGTTGGGCATGTCGACTTTGAGAAAGTGTTCAAAAGAGACATCTTGAAACTTAGGACTGTAAGGTTGCTGTAGGGCACTGTTCAGGCTGATAGATTTGTTGTTCAGAAGTTATGGCACTAGCCCAGTACTGCAAATTGATAAATGATTTACGGTAAAACCCTCCAAACATATTAGTAGATGTAGTATGTGTTTTTAGAAATTGTTTACTTTCTTAAAAATCCCTCAAAAGCTTTTTTCATTTTGAATATTTATCCTTTTCAAAAGAATTGGCAGACAAAAATGTTTCTTTTTAGTCTGCCTGCCTTCATGCCTGTCTGTCTTAATTCTCTAAATCCGTTAACATTTAGTCTCCTTTGCTTCTTTTACCCTTCCTCTCTCTCTCTCTGTCACCTTGGCAGAGTTAACTGGGCGGACGAGAAATGGCTGCAGCGCTTTCAGCCACTAGACTATAAATATAAGAGAACAACCTCTCATAAATATTTGAGAGGGGCAATAACTGTTCAAGACTACTCACATGCACACACACACACACACACAAACACACACACAACACTGTCACACAAGAGAAACTTACAAATAGATTTTCATTTGTCTATTCATCCAAAAACACTCACACATAAGAACAAACACACTCAGCAGTTCATTCATGACCTTCGCATTCCTATGAACACACCTTGCTGTTGCTGCAGTGAAAAGAAAATACGTATATCATAACACAACCAGCAACAATATTGGCTGATGAAGAAACAGATAAGGAAGATGTACGAGTATGCCAACCCATCCACCTCTCCATCAACTTTGCAATAAACCCATAAGCTCCAGCCAACGCAACAAAGCATTTATTCTTCTGTCTGGATTTTAATTCACCGTGGCAGTCTGTGCTCTGTAATTACTGCCCAAGTAAAAAGAGGTATATAAGAATAGTCCTGGGTGACACACAAACAGGAGACTTATCAAAGCCTTTTCTTTGAGGTCCAGTGGCTCTGTCAAAATGAAGAGTAAAATGTATTAGTCGAGGGAATAGTGAACTGTGCACACATATTGTGTCCACTAATATAAAAATGTCAAGGGAAAAGTATAGAGAAAATAAAAAATGGGTGCTTAATTAAAGTACTTTGGGAAGTTATTCTTATCTTTACTCATTTGTGAACCTCACTGAATTTACTTGAATGCAATGAGTTGTCCTGTTTAATTAGCCTGATATCTTTTACTTTGAATAAGTTTTGAATTTGGATAAATTCAACTTACACTAATGTAAAAATAAAACACAAAACAGAACACAGTTCACTTATCTTTTTGCCATTTTTTACGCAGCCTTCCTTATTTATATAAATGCACACACACAATATTATGTTATGCACATAAGGTAATGTCGCACTTATTGAATCAAGGCTCTGGAGATGACAAGTCTCCCCTGGAAAGAGGAGGCACTTCATATTTTTGGCTCTTAGAATTGACAGAGAGGATGAACGAGACAGGGTGCTGGGGTCGAGCGCTGACCCTGGACCTGCTCCGTCTGCTCCTGTGTGATATGAGCTGTCCGAGGATTACGGCTCTTCAAAACCTGAGACCTTTGGATATCAGACCTGCTGTGTATTAACTCTGATAGAGTTACCAGACAATGGTAGCTTGGCTCATGCAACTCTCACAGTCCACCAGAAGAAAAATGTGAGGGCTTGTGGCCACTCGATTGTTACATCACAGACCCAAAAACAATCTTAGGGGCGCTACCTTTGTTGATTTTGGGAGTTATGTAATCCCAATCGAATTTAGCTGGCTGTTGATGTCGATAAATGCCCACCTTATCTGCTGAGTAAAAGCCTGGCACCTCTAATGCCCCTTTCATCATGAATGACCCTATTAGGAATGGTGCTTATACCATGCTGTTGCTGGATGGCTCATGTGTACTTGTGTGTGCCCGTATGTGTGCTTTGCTGCCCTTAAAAACAAGATGGAGATTTAGAGCTTTGGACAAAGAACATTTGTATCAAGAGTGCTCATTTTGGCCAGTCCACAGGGCAGCTAGTTTATAATTCAGGACATTCATAAATGCACAGGTAAGTTTATTTTAGGGTGAGAGGTATATGAGGATAAGCGGTTAGTTTTGGTCAGTTCCTAAGGCTTAAGGAAAAATGTTTCATTGCTATTTTGTTGTTGAAGCCATTAAACTTTTTAAATGCTACGAAAGAAATTTGCATACTTATTTTGTAGTTGAAGTTGAATATTTATCTGTAAATATACATAGCAACAGCTGACTTTTTAAATTTGAGAATGGGCCTATATTTTCTATATTGATAGTTCATATATGTGACATATGTGGCAGATTCTGTCAGGCTGGAGATTACCCATGAAAAAAAAAACTATAAAAGTGGGTTAGATTGAGGACAATGTTTTGTGGAGATAAAGGGCTGTGGCTCAGGAGGTAG
This sequence comes from Scomber japonicus, assembly GCF_027409825.1. NCBI lineage: Eukaryota > Metazoa > Chordata > Actinopteri > Scombriformes > Scombridae > Scomber > Scomber japonicus. Next base: position 19,647,693 of record NC_070584.1, on the reverse strand, counting down.
AGCAGTCGTCCACCAATTGAAAGATTGGCAGTTTGATTCCTGGCTCCTCCAGTCCACATGTCGATGTGTCCTTGGGCAAGATACTTAACCCCAAATTGCTCCTGTTGCTGTGCCAACGGTGTGTGAATGTGTATGAATGGTTAGTTTCCTCTTGATGAACAGGTTGGCACCCTGAGTGGTAGCCCCTGCCATCAGTGTATAGATGCGTGTGAATGGGAGAATGAGACATGTAATGTAAAAGCACGTTGAGTGGCCATAACAACTAAAAACGCGCTATATAAGCACAGACCACTTACCATACGTTAAAGATTAGGTGTTAGGAAAATAATCCAGTCTGTAGGTCCTCTAAAACTGTACTTTTGCATGCAGAAGTTTAGTTCATTTTGTAATGTTGCAGTGTGCTTTTTTTCTTTTTGCGTGGGTGCTTTTCAACAAATACAGAGTGACAGAGAAAGACACACACACACACACACACACACACACACACACACACACACACACACACACACACACACACACACTACTGTCCTTGTTATCAGGATCTTACCCCGCAGTTAGTCTGGGTGTTGAAGCCAAATTTCCTCTACCAGTAAATAGCAGGGTGGGTGACCCCATCAATAGGAGGTGCCAGCCTATCCAAAACCATTTGCATCAGTTGTCACTTGGTTTCAATGCAGTTAGCCTTTAGAAAAACACACTAAAACTAGTGATGGTATTCCACAGAAATCATCACTGAAGGCTATATGAGGGATCAGTCAGAATATAAATCATCATCGATTGCTATCACCTCCCAATGTCCAAAACACACGCAGCAGCTGCATTAAACACACAGTAAAATAACATGCTATGTGTTGTGTTATATATTGTACCACAGCTTACCACAGTACACCAGCTTCTTTATGAAATATGCTTTTTAAGTCAGATTCAAACAAATATCCAAATTTAATTGGTTTCTGTTCACAGTTTACCTTAAATTTCCAAAATTGGAGTCCTTTATTTAAATTGATCTTCGGCAGCATGTCTTTCACTCTTGTAGACGTTCCACTAATCCTTTTACTTTTTCTACCAGAGATCTGATGGAGCTTTAACTTGCTGCTTTCTCTTTTTAGACCCACTTGGACTGTGCCTCACCACTCACCTCTTTTAAACTCTCTCTCTTTCTGTTGAATTATATAACTTTATTGTTCCACATACCTGCATCTGATATTAAAGCATCTCAGTTTAAGAAATAAAGTTTTAGTTGTTTTAGAGATGTGTTTGGACCATTCACTTTCAATCAGTGAGGATGAGTCTGCATATCGGGACGAGGTGGAGCAGTTGTCAGTGTGGTGCACAGAAAACAACATGGCACTGAACACTACCAAGACTACAGGAGAAATAAAACAGACACTCCGCCCCTGTTCATCGGCGGGGACTGTGTGGAGAGGTTCACAGACTTCCGGTTTCTGGGCGTTCATATAGAGGATGACCTGACCTGGAGCATCAACACCACTGCTGTCATTAAGAAGGCACAGCAGAGATTGTACTTCCTGAGAGTACTCAGGAATACCCAACTCTCACAAAAACTGCTTGTGTCCTTTTACAGTTGCTCCATAGAGAGCATTTTGACCTACTACATGTGTGTGTGGTTCTCCAGCTTCACAGCTGCAGAGAGGATAGCGCTCCAGAGGGTCATCACCACAGCCCAGAAGACAGTGTTGGGGTAGTTACTCAAAAAAAGTAATTCATTACTAGTTACTAGTTACTTCTGTAAATTGTAATGAGATTACTTTACTAGTTACTGGATTTGAAAAGTAACTTCACTACTTATTACTTTACTTTCCCATTTCTGTGTAGATACATGGAAAAACATCACTTAGTCTGCCCACATAGGAAACATACGAAAGAACACTATCCCTGTCTTCACAAAGAAATATGCCTCACTGTAAAAGCCACAAATAACAGCTTAAAGGAGGCTATGGTGGGGTCAATGAACACACACGTTTCAAAACACAGGCGTCAATGAAAGTGGTCAAAGAAAAATATAAACATAAAGGTCACTTTATCCCATAAAATAAAACAGAAATGCACTTAAGCCCATAAAAAGGAAACAGAAAATGCAGGGTCGCGGGTATTTTATCTAATATTTTTCTAAACCTGGGCGATTCAATGGTCGACAGGGGAAGCATGTCTTCTACAATGAACCCTGCAACTAGCCTGTTCATTTCTTTTTGTGTTACCTGCTGCGCTCCAAGACTTGACAAAAGCTTAGCTTGTTTAGGCGGGGTCGGCTGCTCAGTGACTCCTTCAAATGACCGACGAGCAGGATCTTTGGCCACAAGTTTTGTATTGCCATGCTGCGCTGACAAATGCTTAGACAGGTTGCTCATTGACGTGGCAGCAGTTGAAAAACACTTGTCGCCAGGGCATAGAGTGCATTTCACACAGATATTTTTGTCTTTTCGAGAAATAAACTGGAAGTAATGTGCATATCGTCACTGGCCAAAACCCCTATCTCCTTCTCCGGCGTCTCCATCTCCATCTCCAATTCCCTGCTTCTCACCGGCAGCGACGTCACTCAAATCAAATCGATCTCCATGACAACAGTGCACTGCCCAGGCAAGCACACACACAAGCAACGCGCATGCACACACCCCACCTAACAGATCAGAACTTTACACACAGGCAAACAAGGCAGGGTAACGCAGAAAAGCACGTTACTATAGTCTAGTAAAGTAGTGTAGTTACCGATATTTTTAGTGTAATGCGTTACTTTACTTAGTTACACAAAAAAGTAATATCGTTACTGTAATCCGTTACTTTGTAACTCGTTACCCCCAACACTGCCAGAAGATTATCGGCTGCCCCCTCCCCTCCCTGAAAGATCTGTACAGTTCCCGCTGTTTCAGGAGAGCTCACCATATCCTCAGGGACCCATCTCACACAGGACACTCACTCTTTGAGCTGCTGCCCTCAGGCAAACGCTACAGGACATTAAGAGTACGCACAAATAGATAACACAACAGCTTTCACGCTAAAGTCATAAATGCACTTAACTACATTAAATAATGGTAATTATTTATTCATTTTTGTTTCTGCACTTTAAAGATGGCATCTCAATTTTGTTGTGCTTTGTACAATGACAATAAAGACTTTCTATTCTATTCTATTCTATTTTCACATTTTTTTGTTATGATGTTTATGTTGCCATGACAATGAAGGTTGCCTAACCTTATTAAAGGTAGAATATGTAGAATGAGCAGAACAACGCCATCTAATGTCTCGAGATCGTAGTCGCAACAACCAAAAAGTAATTCCAGCAGTCGGGTTGCCAGGTCCGGTGCCGGATTTTATTTGAGCTCTAACTCTGTAAATATACCACTTTATCCACATGTCTAACATTTTTAGGTGAGAAAGTAGCCCTTTAGATCCACAATGTGACGCTAATTTGTCCAAATAACATCTGCTTAAAGTTTTGTTCCTGCGAATTCGGAGCCACTCAAGTTAGCCGTAGCGAGTAAGGAACTTCCGGTCATTTTCACAAAATAAAACACCCGTTGCCTTTTATTATTAAGAAAACCATATCGATAGAGTTGGTGCTTTTATTTTGAAAACAGGAAGCGAACATACCCTTGCTGTAACTGACTTGAAACCACCGAGGTACATTACATTGTAACGCCAGTGACAGGGAGTAGCAGCAATGTCTCTGCATGTACTGCCTAATCCTAAACACCGATTGGCTTGTGTATGGTGTCGTCAGAAGCAGAAGAGGCTCACGGTCGTAAACATCTAGTCACGTGTACTCTGAGATGGACGCGCAGGTCAGGAAATGACGTAAACGGACCGTATATGGTTTGTTATTTGTGTTATTACATTACGTGTTGGACTAAATACATGGACATATTGAGGAAAATATTCCGGTTTTATGGAAACGGATTTCATATTTCACAAGAATGGATACTTGGCGAGCTGTACAGAAAGTCCTGTGTCATAAGATGATCGTTGTGGATAAAGGGAAGACTTTGAAGGTATGTAGGCATTATAGCTTTTCTCACTTAGCTGAGTGGCTAGCCAAGCTAATCGCTAATACTATTACGGCTGTGAGCAACCATATAAGTCGTGAGTGGTCTTGAATGAATCAGAACAATCTAAGCTTTCCAACAATGTACGGCATGAGTATATATGTTTAAGGGTTGGTGTTTAAAACATTCAGAAGAACGTGTGGCTACCTCCTAACATCCGTCCCGTCCCGGGAACGGAACAGCGTGCGTTAAGAGGTTAATGATCAAATATCAAAATCCGAATAGCGTCAGAAAGTCAACCCACTCTCCACATTTCCATTGCTACCGTTTTGATACTTCATGGTACACAAACAAATAGCATCTCATATGAAAGCTAAGACCCTGCCGAGTTCAACAGTACCACTATTATTGCGCTAAAAACTCAGTGAACCAGCAGCATACAACGGTAAACAACCACTTATTTACAGCGACTAACAGATATTCTCTTACCTTCAGTCTTACCTTCGAAGTTTTGTGATGAAAAGTTGTATTTGACAGCAAAAAACGCTGGTTTTAGTAAGTCCAACACGGCCGTGTTTGTTTTTCAACTCCATTTCACCCAGTGCGTGCCTTCAGTAGCTGCACCGGAACAACAGACAACCCTGGCAACCCGCAATTCCGGCTGCTAAATGGCTGGTAACAATGTACATAGAATGTGTCAGAACGTCATTGTCGAACCTTCAAAAAAATTTAAAAATATTAATTCAGACTAAATATTTTTTTTTATGGAAAAGCAATACTTTCATTATGTACCCCTCAAAACGCCCCGTGGCTGTATTATTTTTAAAAAAATATAGCTTTTAATAAATATTCTACATATTCAACCTTTAATTGTATCATTGTAAAATTATAATTTTAATCCAAACCACAAGCTTTCCCTAACCTTAACCTGGTAGTTTTGTTGTGCCTAAACCTAACAAGCCAGTAACCACAACATTGTCACAACATAAAATTATTTGGAAAAATACTTCCAATTGAAATACATTAATTTGAAAGTTGGGCTGTTTGTCACGAAAACATGGAAAATTCGTGGCCATTTGCACAAATCTAGAAATTAAATTCTTCTCCTCTATTCTCTCTTCTTTTAAGGCTTCTTCTTCCTAAAAAGCTGCAAAAAAAGGTTAAAAACGTGTTGCTGTCCTTGTTTTGCTTTTTGTGTAATCCTGCCTCTGTTTGAAAAGGAGAAACTTGGGTTTTAAGAAGCGCTTTACAAAAATTGGCCTATTCATCTCTTTCCACTTACACTCACACATCCACACACTCACATACACACACCTCAGCTAGTTCAAAAGTGGATATGTTAGATGCTTTCTGCTTCACCATGAAAGCAATAATGCATTACAGTGAGTTCATTTGAATTGTCGATCTCTAGTTATATCCTTTTCTATATCTTCCTTTATCTCATCTTGGCGTTGCTCCAGGCCTTGACAACCAGTCCTATAGAGCAAAAGTTCATAAAATGTAATAGCACTTCAGGAAATGAGCAGAAGTCGTTCTTCTTTTCAGCACTAAAGCTGTGGAAAAGCTTTGTCCAAATGTCCTCAGACTGCCCTTCCTGTCACACCCACCCAGCTTGTTTTTCTTATTTGTTTTGCGCGTGTGGGTTTATTTTTGAGTACAGGCACTAAATTTAGTTGTGCACCTCCTAATCTAATTTCCCTACACCAGACGAGAGGGTAATAGACACATCGGTTCAGCACCCTGGTACAACAGTACAACATCATTATGGGAAAAATATCCGAGCAAGCCACAATAATCTTTGAGTTAGATGTCCCAGTTATCCACATGGCTGTATTTAGAGACATTAGAGTTGTTTGTGTGTATAGGCTGTATGTTTATATATATGTGTGTGTGTGTGTGTGTGTGTTCTTGTTTCAGTGATAACACGGCTGTCAGCAGCTAAATCTCATTGGTAAACCCTGGAGGGAGGCTGTGACGGCCTGACTGTGTGTGTTTTCTTCATTTTATTCACACCTCATCCCTGTTAGACACACACACAAGAGTATACAGTTGTGTAAACAGTAACTGTATGTACACACATGGATTCACATCATACATTCAAATACAAACACAAACACAAATGTAACAAAATGTACCATATTGTTTCAAACTGTGATAACTTTCCCTTAAACATGCTAATATCATGTATTTAGTGAATGTGCATTATGTTGCGAGTCAATGTGCAGGACTGTTTTATGGCAAAGTAGAATTTTTACATTTAAGTGATGAAATGTCTGATCTGCACAGTATTCTGTATTTCCTGGATTGACCCAAAACAGACATTATTTTTTGGTTATTTTAGCCATAAATCATTTCTGAATTGATTTTGCAGTATATTTATGAGACAATTTGAATGTTAACTATTGCACTGTTCTCTCTTTTAAAGTGTTTTTAAGTGTATTTCGTTTGTATGTACCTGCATAAGAATTACAATTAAAGTGAACTGAATTGAATTGAATGATATTGATACATAAATGTAAAACCACATATAAGCTGTGTCCCAACTCAGGGGCTGCATCCTTTGAAGGACCCGGCCTTCAAAAGCGACTCCTTCAGAGGGTTCGGAGGGACCTCTGAAGGATGCATCAACCATTGTTAAATTGGACAGTCTAGCCTTTGGAGGATTACCAGATGTTCCCGCCCTTACCGTTAAGTCATGATTTCTGAAGCCCAGGCCCGCAAAAGTAAGAGAAAAAGAACAAAAGGAAGTAAAAGAGTAGAAAGAAAGTTTAAAAATGATTGAGCCAGAGCCATTTTTGATTTTATTTTTAATCTTCCTTGTTCTGGAGGAAGCGGCTCCTTTGGCTGCCGGGACTGAGCAGCGGCGCGCAAAGGATCTTGGGATATGGGGGGCCGGCAAGGATAGCAGCAGTGTATCCTCCAAAAAGAGGGAAAAGAAGGCCGCATTTGAAGCGTGCATTCGAAGGAGCCTTCGAATTGGGACAGCCTTCACACGGCATTGACATGATCTGCCTTCAAATGCATCCTTCAAATTGAATTGGGACACAGCTAATATTGTGTGTTTGTATAGTATCCATGTTGCCCACTCTTACAGTTGTATCACTAAGCTACATACATACAGTTAAGAAGCAGATGCTGCCAGCAGTGACTGGAAAGCAGCACTAGCCTTTACAAGGCACCTTGAGTTTTTGAATGAAAACCAAATGAACCCATGTTGGACCTTGACCATACTGAAGTGACGCTTTGCACGATTGTCAGTAAAAGCAGCTTCAGGTCAGCTGACATCATGAAGGTAACTTGTATTCAACCAGGGAAGAAAGATTTATGGAACACTCTCGCTGTTATCAGTTAAAGCTCCATTATGGTAAATGGACTGTATTTATATAGCGCCTTTCTAGTCTTTGCGACCACTCAAAGCGCTTTACATAACATGTCATTCACCCATTCACCCATTCACACACATTCATACACTGATGGCAGGGGCTACCACGCAGGGTACCAACCTGTTCATCAGGGGATTTTAACCATTCATTCAATGGTGCAATTTGGGGTTAAGTGTCTTGCCCAAGGACACATCAACATGCGGACTGGAGGAGCCGGAAATCGAACCGCCAATCGGAGGACGACCGCTCTACCTCCTGAGCCACAGCCACCCATTATGGTGAAAGCACATTAATAATTGTTGCTCATGGAGGAAGGAGTTTTAATTTTTTGTCCTGATCTTCTTCATCTTGCTGATGTCCAATATCCCATATCATAAACACACCGCTGTTTTTAGCAATAACATTTTAAAAAAAAAAGAGTTTTCATGTCCTGGGCAGGTGCTCTAGAGCTTTAGGTTTTCACTAAAGCACTGTAAATGTACTACAAATAATAATATCCTCAGGCAAGTTATGAGGTTGACTTTGGTATATCCAACTCCCCACTAGGGGAGCTTGCTGTGCGCATTTGGTGGTCTTCGAATGAAATTTCAAACGAGACCATCACTGCTTGGTGGCAGCACATCACATACGCAATACAATATTATTAATGATCTCCTTCTTTTACTGATACATAGCATAATACTTCCTCCAAAAATGACACAAGATTATATTCATGTTTTTAATGAGTGAGTGAAGCTCTTTACCGCACAGCAGTCACTCCACACCCTTCAAAAAGATTCATATTCAATTTTCTGGATTGAGGAGAAGCAGACATTTGTTTCTGGTTGTTTAATCCATAAATTGTTTCTTTACTGATTTCGTAGAGTATTTATGCAATCATACTGATATGTAAATGTAAGACTACATAACAGAGATCCAACTAATGGTTATTTTCATTACTGGCTAATCTGCTGATTTTTCTCCATTAATCATTTGATCTGGAAAACATCAGCAAACACTGTACACTGAGTGTCAGTGGAAAAAAATCTAGAGGTCAAGGTTATCAAATGTCTTGCTTTGTGAGTAAGAGTCCAAAAAACAAAAATATTTATTTATTTATATCATTATAGTGTTAGAGAAGGTAAAGCAGCCAATTCGCCTATTTGAGAAACTGGAACTGTTAAATGTTTAGCATTGATCACAACTGTTAAACCAAAAACTACATGTGTCTGAATGAGCAAGCAGTTCCCAACTGTTCATTCATCTCACGTGTGAATTTAGGGCCATGGATATAATTTTTCTTAATAGCCTACTGGGAAAAAATTATTAAAGGTCAAAAGCTTAACGCTGTGTCTACAAAGCCTTCGTAGCCTTAGCAGCTTGATTGCAGCGGCAGCTTCAGTAATCCCTCTGTTCCTACACAGGATGTGTTCAGACATAGTACTGAGTGTACTGACTGTAGTTGTTTTGACAGCACTCAGAGTCCAACACAAAATCACTGTTGCTACATGTGTAAATTAAAAGAAAAGTGGACTTGAAAATAGAAAATATGATTTGCTCAAAATATGCTTTTCAGTTACATGTGTGAAACATGAGACAATATGCTGCCTGTGTAGACAGCTGTATTGATTAGAATAAACATATCTGTCCTCTCAGGTGGGCATGAGATGCGTGACTGAAAAACACAGCTTATACTGGCTGTGTACATTCAGTGAACTGTTATGGTGTAAAGAGGCAGCTGTGTGATTGTGCAGGCAGTGTGAGGCAGCTTTTTAAAAGTGTCAGTATTGCCTCTTGCTCCAAGATACTGCTCCATTCCACAAGCAAACAGTTTCAAGTCATAGAGCCTGAAAAAGACCTGTAAACTACAGTTTATTCATCATCTTGAAACACTGACTGTCCTGATGGAGGTGTACGATTAAAGGTTAAAGTTTCAAGTCTTTTAAAAGGCACAGTGGGTACCCGAAACTTGCAGGATGATGCATCTCATTACAGGTTGGCCTAAGGGGTGCCTGCATCATTCATGGGAAGGACATGTTTACATGCTGCCTTGTTTTCAAACGGTGTGTTTTTCAGTCGTGAGTGATACATCCTGTCCGCTGTCTACCTTCTTATTATCATGTGTGACTCACGTGTTTTTTCTGCCTCCTCTGCATATTTAGAAGTGGTTTCACTGCACGTCTGGTCTGGCTTACTATTACTCAACATGACTGAGGTGTATCTATATTTAGCAGTGTTCACCACAAATGTACAAATGTGAGCAAGACCATGAAATCTGATCACAAGTTGTCACTTGAGACACATTTGAGATGTAACCTGAACCAGAGCCATAGAGAGAGAAGAGTTGCGACACTATTTGATCTCACTAGCAGGGTGGTCACTTGGTTCATGTAAGCCTGTATAGTTCCAAACACACACTGCGCTGTCATGTTCTTTTATGGGACTGACAGCAGCGATTGCGACATTGAATGGTAAATATAAAATAAATATAAATGAAAACACATACCCAAATACTTGTTTGACTGTTATGTTATGTAAGTATTACTTAGATACGTTTTTAAGTTTTGGAGGGAAAGCTTCACGTCTGTGTTAGCATGGGCTACTGGCTTTAGTGGCACAACCTTAACTTGAAAGACAATTCAAGATGTTCTTTTTTGGGCAACTGGATTACTGGATTTCCTTGATTTTGCTTGTAATTCCAATTCACTTACCCGTGGTCAGAGAGCGATTGAGAAAGCAGAGTAGCAACAGTCCATTCAGCATTTAGTGTCCAGCCCACTTCTGATGAGGCAGGAGTTGACCACATAACCATTATAATTTTAAGACTAAGCCATACACAACTCATTATGCTTGGATGAATTAAATAGTATTTTCTTATTAAACAATGAGTGAGACAGCAAGTGTTTAGAAAACAAAATCTAATACTCTTTTTTTCTAAACACTAGGCTATATATTATATATATATATAGATATAGATATATATGTGTATATATATATATATATATATATATATATATATATATATATATATATACAATATAATATATAATAATATAATGATATATATATAGATATATCTATATATATCTATATATATATAGATATATCTATATATATCTATATATATATAGATATATATATATATATCTATATATATATATACACACAAGTAGTAGTTTAGTTTACTTTCTTTTGTTTAGAAAAAAAAATCATGTAAAAATAGTATGAGAACAGAACAACAGTGGACAATAGTGGACACAGCAGGTAGCACTATATACTTACAGTAGGGCAAACCATTCACAACTTATTATAGTGTTGCAAACATACTATACGTTATCCCATTACAACACTTATCATAGCCCTGAGCAAATTCAAAAGTAGTTGAGGAGAGAGAGAGGGAGGGAAGATCCTCATTTGGTTATGAACTGCCACCACCAACAGCCGTCGCCAGCACCAGCCGCCACCAAAATATGAATTCCCACTAAAAAAGTTCCATAAAGCACTATGTCTCAAAATATTTGATATACAGTAGTATTTACAATATTTAAAGCATTAAATATTCCTTATATCTTACAAATTGGTGATTATAGAGAATTCATAATAACAATATCGACCTTGAGTCTTGGAGTCTTTTTCTTCCACATGGCAATCATGGAAAATGAATCAATAAAGGGTGCTTTTTCAGTGTTCTGCTGATTGTGGTCATGCACCAGGACTGCCATATATATATATGGAAAAGCAAGAAAATTGAGCTGTATGGCTGTAACGCTGTTGCTGGTATTTAAAAATGCCGGATTTGATTCTTGTGTGGGACGGCTAAAGAACCCTAACCCTAACCCCCCAAGTTCAGCTGTCCAGCAGAATGTAGAGAAGCCCCATTCATGAAAATGGCACCAAAGACTAAGAAAAGCTTTCAGACTGAGGTCCCACTCTCAGAAAAAGATCAACAGAAACAAATATTATTATTTAGTAGTGTTAGTGGTGGAATTAAAGGCAAAGACAAAGAATGAGAGAAAAGTTTGCATTGTGGAAAAGTAACTGTGGACAAGTCGCTTTGTAGTTTCAGTCGCTAATATTTATATTGTAAGCTTGCATTATATCATAGTTTCAGTTGTCAGTTTAAATGAGTAATATATCTACCTAAATTGTTAAATAGCCTACTACTTTAATACTGAAGTATGCACAAATCTGTGCATATAGTGTTTCTTGCATCTAGCCCATTGTCCGAAAGTTGATAATTCTACTTTCTGTTTATTATTGACGTTGAAGTGAGTGGTAGTGAAATATTGAAAATTAGATTGTAAAGCATTCCTAATAATTTGTCCACCCCAACATACCAGAACTGAAGATTAATCAAGCTTTGTAAAAATAGATCTTATTGCAGAGCTGATGTATTAGATTGCATTAGATTGCACAGGTGAAACAGGCACAAGTAAAGTGTTCTGTGAGTGCATATAATAACCTTTAGAGATGAACGCCTTTTCAAAAAGAAAAAAGGGTTTTTATATAAAAATTCTTTTGTCATGATGTAAGATTTAGATAAAAGGGTGAAAAGGCCATTTTTCATTTCCTGCCTCACCTTGTTTGATTCCCACTCCCACACGTGTGCACACACAATACTCACAAAAGGGCCAATATTATCTGACTATTCTACCCTTATAATGTGACTTTATACGCACATGTCACTTTTCATGCTTTTCAATTCATTTTCTCACCTGTGTGCTGATACATTTAGGAGCAGTACTGATATTTATTTCCTGATCAAATTAGGACAGCACAGTCCCTTTTTGATAAGACATTTGTCACATGAAAGGACACGGGTATGATTCGTTTATCTTGTAACTTCATTCACAGATTAGATTGTCACATTCTGAATATGTTGAGTGCGTGGCTCTTATCTCTATTTAAATACTTGCACGTGGCTACATTATCTCATAAACTACAACTACAACTACAGCACTGATTGAGAGGATTTATATTAATGTATTACTTGATGTTTAAGATGTTAAGCATTTAACTGGCAGGTTAAAATAGGAAATGTATTCAGGAGCTTGTTCGATGACTTTTTGACATGGCTTTCTGGATTGAACTTAGGACCTTCTAATTAAATTGGCCTCTGTTAATCATCAGGTTATCTTTAGGCGCTGCACATGTACAATACATACTGTCCATGGCTGCTTTCAAAACATTGACCCAACTGTTACATCAAAATACAGTGAGTACAGGCAATAAGAGACTATACAGGATATAGTATAGTATAATTATGCTGTGAATTGATTCATATTGCAGGCCTCACACATATACACACAGCCATTAGCCTGTCTCTGAGCCGTTACAGAGATGGAGTCTTGAGTAACATGAGCACAAAGCCTGCTGTGTGTGAGGGTTAGCCATGTCCTTATGGGGTTGTAGATGCAATTTCCTAGATCACAGTTCACGATACGACTGTGTAACATGAAGATGTTGGGAGACAGCATTGATGGAAGGGATACAATGGTCTCATTTAGGAGGCTGGCCAGTACTAGAGCTGGCTGCTCCTTGTCTTGACATAGAGAGGAACAGGCCAGGTCTCATGCAACATACAGCTACCACCAATTATTTATTGGCTCTATGAAGGGACGCTTGTAATGAGCATTTAGTTCATCTGAGAGTTCCTTTCACATCAACAAAGAAACAAAAATGCTTCAGAATATCAAAGACAAAGATGATATCTAAAATTGACTAGAGATGTGCCACAGCAGTGAGCCACATCATTGTTCTGGGTGACATGCTCCTTTGCCACAAAGAGTTTTGGCTACTTTGATTTTTGTAGAAACAGCTCCAAAAAAAAAAAAAAGACTATAGTAAGTAAGAAAACAAAAAAAACTTAAAGAGACTAATAAGTAAGTAAAGTAGATGGGGATGCACTTTGTAATCACATTCATATTTATTATTTATCTTTGCACTAAATGTTACCTAATTTATATTGTTTGATGTACTGTTGTTGTGTGTGCCTTGTAAGGTGTCCTTGAATGCTTTGAAAGGTGCCTTTTAAATAAAATGCATTATTATTATTATTGTTGTTGTAATTATATAATTTGTGTCTGATATGGTTTTTCCACTAAACATATCATTTCCTTCCTTTAACCCTTTAACACATTGTGGTCACTGCACAGGACAGATATTCAAAAGCTGTTTTCTTATGTATGAAAGGATATTGATGGCATAGTTACACTTCAGCCACCATAGTGGACACTAGTGTGTCATCCCATACATCACCACTAAACCTGCAGTAATGTTTTTGGTAGTAGATCAGTTGATTTGTGTTATTAAAATGTAATACCGTAGTATATCGTTTGGTGAAAGAAAAAATGAAGTTGATATTTTTTTCATGCCTAAAGATAAATTAAAAAAACAGGAGAAAAATCCTGACTGAGGTTATCAGAAATTCATGCATAAAAGGGTTAACATCCTTAAGATGACAAGTTTCCAGATAACACTAATGTAAGTGTAAACTTATATAATTTATATATTTGTAGACTTAAATAAGTATAATAAAAATGATGCTATGATGTCACAAATCAAGTTTGTAGGTACATCCTTCTGCTGAGCTAAAGCTCAAACATTCAACTGAAGGAAAAAAAAGAAAACCATATTTTTGACTGGAGGGGCACTTTAAGAATTTATACCACAGTAGTCTAAGTTCAGGGACAACAAAGAACAACACACCTGTAGCCAGTATTCAGTGTCTTGGTTAAGGAAACTCCATCAAGGGGGCACGTTGCAGTATTTGACCAGTAACAAACTCTGTACTGACAGTGAATACAAAAAGATTGAATCAACATACAAACATATGAACAGCTCACAAATAAACAGCTCTATTACAAATTGTGGACTGAATTAGAGCCTGTTATGCAAGACCAGTCCCCTATAATGAGGCCGTGTTCATGACTTTGTAGAGCATGAGTAATGTGGTTGCTTGAACTTAACCAACTTACCAAGTTCACTTATATAACAAGGACTGTTTGAATGCAATGGCTGTGTAAGCCAGACACCTCTAGCAACATTAGACAGGTCATTTGCTCTTTGTTTTTTTCCCAAATGGCCTCTAGGATCTTCATGTGATAGTAACAAACCAATGTGGCAAATAGGGTCAACTAGTTGAAATTTTATAAGAGCTGCCTGCAGTGCATCTGTTGATAATTCCATATGCAGCAGCCTGAAATAGGCCAGATGTTTCAGTTACACACTACTGGTGCCGTAAATTAGGTCTTCAGCACAGGTTGACGGAGAGATCCAAAGAGACACTGAGATGAGAAAACATCAGAGAGAGAGAGAGAGAGAGAGAGAGAGAGAGAGAGGAGGCACAGAGAGCAAAGCTGATTGCCTTCACTGCATCATACACCACAGTGCTATTAAGAAGAACCAACTTAATGAAATAGCGGGTCAGGATCTAAGTTCCTATCACTTAGAATGAGATTACTTTGAACTCATAAAAAAATGATGAAAGCTCATAAAACCTATAAGTCACTTTCTCATTATTTGTGTTGAGAGGGCTGCCTCGCCTCCTCTGGGGTTTTGTTGTATTCCAGAGACTATTGATCCCAGCACTCTAATGCAATCTGGCTCCCGCTTCACCGCTTATTGACGCTGGGGTTTTAGACTAATGCCCTCTGAATAAACAATGATGTGATCGTGTGCAATAAATGAGAACAAATGTGGCACAACAACAGCCAGAGAACAGTCTGAACCACATGAGAAAAAAGGCAAACGGCACCTGTAAAAACACAGGCTGAATTTGGTGTGCCACCCTGATAGAAGGATAAGACGATGCAAAGTTTATATTCTTTATCTATGTTATGGCCAAATGACAGCTGTGAATACCACTTGACATAAAAGTTGTTTTTATTATGACCCCCATCATTTAAAATGATTGAACATGGCACAAAAGATAGTTAAGATCAAACTGTATGGTCAAACAAACAACCATTTTACAAGACGTTCAGTAGAGCGAATGCAGATATACCAGTCAATATATCGATTGATACTAGCTTATTGCAGATGTATCAATATCAGTGCATATGCTGGCAATAAGTAACAAGAATGTGAATCACAGACATGGCAAATTAGGTTTTATGTAATGTATATATAATTTATCCACTCAACAACACTGCCGGCTCAATATGTATCTTGGTCACAATTTTTTTTAACTAATCTCTAGATTGATTAAAAATGCCATCACCACATTTTTAAAACACCCAAATATCGATTTCAGTATCAGTCTCAAAAATCCAGTATCAGTTGGGCTTTCAGCATTTGTACTTTTCAAAATTGTGGGGAATCACTCTTAGCTCTAACTGTTAGCTGTGTAGCTCACATTACTGATCTCATCTCCTCACTCCCGCATTTGGCATTTGTGGGACATTGGAACATGGAGTACATCAGGTTTTCCTCACAATTATGAGGAGAAAGATTTCATAATTACTGTAATTTTGTTGAATGATGAATAATGACACCTTGTGGCATCTTTCATGCAAAAAGGCAATCCACAGTATGTTGGCTACCTCACCACGCTGTTCATCACAACTGACAATTCCAGTCTGCCCATAGTAATCAGACACCATAATGTCTCCAGTCTGTGGTGACTACTGCCTGCTGCAATGGAACAACATACAGTTCAGTAGTTATAGTTAGAAAACAGGTGACACATAGTTAAAAAAGGAGCTT
Organism: Scomber japonicus; assembly: GCF_027409825.1. Lineage (NCBI taxonomy): Eukaryota > Metazoa > Chordata > Actinopteri > Scombriformes > Scombridae > Scomber > Scomber japonicus. The sequence goes on along the minus strand of NC_070584.1, from coordinate 19,631,624 downwards.
GCAGAATCTTTACTTTTTAATACATAGAAAATAGATACATGGAGCCATTATTAGGACAAAATTCAATAAATCATTTTTATAAATAATTAACTTTGGCCCAAATAAATAAATGTGTTATTATATTATCAACTTAATAAATAGAAAGTCACTAAATGTGCATTACTCATGTATTTGCTTTTTTACAGTTTTTATTTCAGTGTTGACCTTTGCTGTACAGTGCATTAATTAATTGTATCTGTCAGCTTTATTAATCAAAATTAAATGAGTGAATGATCTGTTGCATATTGCAGAAATGCTCTCAGTGAGCTGCAGTCTTTATCTATTGATTTCTGTGCAGTAGATTGCCATTGACTTTGCAAATGGAGATTAAACTGTCATGCTGTGGAGGGACTAGAGACGAACTAATGACTAACTGGAAATGAATGACTTCCAACAGTTTTCCTGAGTCACTTCAGGAAGTAGTTAACTTCATACAAGCTGACGACTTGACACCATCATTAAGAAGTTTGATTAAAGAAGAATAAGAAGTTGGTTCTGAAAGAAAGTAAATAATCATGTTGACATAATGTATAATTATTTCACTATACAGGACATTTTAAGTGAAACTGGTAAAAAAATTTAAAAAAATAAAACAAACAAGTAACAAACATGTTATGTAAGTGTCCTCCCAGCTGGCTTAGCTGGCTGAGAGATGGAGGAACAATGGCAATCAGTATGATGCATGGCCATATTTGGGTTTAAAGGGATAATTTGATTGAATGCCAAAAGAGCAAGGAGACGAGGACAAACAAAGTAAATTACTGAAATTGAAAAGACTCACTGGCAAAAAGTTGCCCTTCTCTCTACAGTATACATAGCTGCTTTTCATCAACCTTCTGTTTATATGCTTCAACCAAAATTGAAAATATTTCTGTGCTTGAAACACAGTAAATGGGATCTAACCTATTATATACATTTGAAAAACTCTAAAAGTAGGTCTGAAAATAGATGGAGAAAGGTATAGGCATCTATTGTGCAGGAGGGAACATGTGATTGTTCAATGATTTAAAAAAGAGACAAGGCCAGACACAGCTGACATCCTTATGGTTGACCTTTGCAGCGATGAGAAAAATGTAGTAGTAGTTTAACAGCTGCTCAAACTTGCAGAGTATGCAAGAGTAGCTGGGTCAGATTGAGCTTGAATTACATTCCCACTGAAATAAACTGCTCCAGAATTGATTTGGGACCAGACAAAGACCACTTCATCAAAAGGTTGTTTTGGTGTATACATTGTCTGATTCAACTAGACTAAATGATGCAGGTTTAAAAACAGACTTGGTTTAATATGTTAGGATGATAGTTAGTACTAAACATAAAGTCGAGCTGATGTTGAAGGGAATGTCATTGTCATAGTTTTGCAGATATTAGACAAAATCTAATGTTGACCTGTTAGTGGTGATAGAGGAAAAGTCATGTGAAGAATTCATCCTCTGGGCAGTATGAGCATGTGTACCAAATAACTCCACAGCAACTCATCAAATAGATGTTGGCACATTTCATAAACCTCATGGTGACAATAAAGGAAATGTGAAGGAATCATTAAAGTCAGTAGACGTCATCCAACTGGGACATGAATGTGTGTACAGACTGTAATGGTTATTCACCCACAACAACACTGAAATATTAAAACATTACACCTGAAAAAGAGACAAATGAGTTGAATATCACAAGTCAAATAACATACATTCCAAGAGATATATTGTACAAAAAATGTGAAAGAATTTGAAAAGAAGCTGCTGTTGAGAAGATACATTGAGTTCTTCTTTTAAAAGGATTTATCAGTCATTCTCCTGGCAATGTGATGGATCAGTCAAGAGAAAGAGGGCAGAACACATGTGATTATGTTGGTTTTCAAGCTTATTGATCTCAGTCTGTGCATGTGTGCATGTAAATATATCAAAGCCATGCAAAGACAAACAGCAATTGAGAGTTTGATATAGAGGATTATTGCAGTTATGTCTCTGAATACATCAACCGCAGCTAGTGTGGTTCAGGTGGCTTTGTATGTTATGATTCTAAGTATGTCAATTAAAATAGTTAAGTTGATTGGTTGCTTTTAAAAAAGCACAATGCAAAAGGATAAAAAAAAGTGTACAGAACATTTTGCACATGGAGCAGGTGAGATTTTTTAAAAAAGAGGCTTTCTCCCCAAGTCAATGAAAATAACAAATGAATTAGCAACAAAACCTTTCATTTTGCAGAACTGTCTGAGAATTAACTGTGGCGTAGTTTCCCTTATTTCAACTCCTTAAGAAACATATTTCTGGAAACAGTAATCGGGAAAATAAAAATCTGCTCTTTTTCTTTCATCAAAGGTCATGTGTCACCTGATAGCTCCCAAATGTGTCACAAAAATCTATTCTCACACCACCTGAAGCCAACATATTTTTGAACTTGCAGTACTTTTTGTCTGAACCACAAAAACATAGAACAGGGCCAAGTTGTCCTGCAATTACGCTCTCACCAACAATTTTTTCTGAGCATGTGCCACGTGAGCTGCAGATGTTCAGTGCTTGTGACTTTGAATCAGCTTTCGTCCCAAAGTTACCTTGAAAAGCAGCCGCTGAATAAAGGAAAAGGAGTCGTCAGGGAATTGGATGTCAAGAGGTCAATGGTCCGTATTGTCCGGACAGAAAGCAGCTTTTTTCCCATTATTTAGTATGGAATCAAACTGAGGAGGTTGCAGTTAATTGGTTTGCATTTTAACCACCCAGCCATAAGGAGGACCTAGGAAGGGGTTTTTGAGAACAGTTGTCACGTCACACTCTGTGAGATAGGTCTATTAAAAATGACTACAAGAGGCATGTCAGATTGTGTGCTGAATTGTAATTCTACCATATAGAACAAAAATGAGTTGATTAATTGAGTCTGTCAAAAAAGGAGGGCCAGTGATTTTGTTAGCATCTCAAATGTTTAATGTTTTTCTTTTTCATACATATCAGACAAAAGAAGACATTTAAAGATGCAACCCTTGAATCTGGGACATTATAAAGCTCATTTTTACTATTTCATAGACAAAACAATGAATCAATTAATTATGACAATAATGCTTAGTTGGTTAAATGCAAAAAAATGCGAGTAGAGAAATGTGATCAGCTCACATTATCCATCTGTGTCACTCTTTGGTCATTACCGTTAATGATGCCAATGAACTCCTCATCATCCTCCTCATCATCATATTGTATGCCAATTTATGAAATTGGTAGATTTTGATATGGATCTTCACTCTGTCTGTCTGGTTTCCAAAGCTCTGACTCAGCTGTGAGTGGAGGTGTCTCAGTGAGATTTTGGGTTAATGATGGAAGATATCCCTCCATTTCTCTTGTGAGTGTGAAGGTTTGTCTGGGACAGTAATGTATATGTATGTATAAGGATATGATAGTATAGTATTGTTAATTTGCCTTGAAGACTTGTGAAAGAACCAATTAAAAACAGACCTTCATGACAAACTGTAACGTAATGGGGCAGCTGTGGCTCATGTAGGTAGCAGCCCATTAATGTGATGCCATCCTGCTTTCTTCTTTATTCAACAGTGTATGGTGTAGGAACAGAGAAAAACATGAGAAGATGGATTCTAACACTGTCTATTTAAAGGTTAATACCACTTCTGATGTTGTTGAATCAACAGTATGGCACTAATAGATTATTTTTACAACAGGCATTTGGACTGGTCTAAGGAGCACAGGCGTAACTAATTAATGGCTCAATCAATGGCTCTTTTCCATTTAAGTGTCCCAGTAAACCAAGCCAGTGTCCCAGCACACACAAAGACAAAGGCCCTGACACCTGTGTGGCACCTTCAAATATCTGCTGTGAAGAAGGTCTTTTAGCTAATGTATTTCCCTTTTTCTCTGGGGTATGAATAATTATTTTAAATCTCATCAGACATTTCATTCTTATCTGATCACCTTCATTTTATTTTTCCGCTATCATTTGTTTCACAGGAAAACAAATAAAAGCTGATGATGGAGGTGGATGCAATCTTTTTGATTTACTTTGCATGCACCCACATATCACTCTGTGACTCAAGTAGCAGCCAGAGAAACATTTACAGTGTCACATGTGACTTAATCAAGAATAGCCTGTTTTTATAAATCAATTTCCGGCAACTTCTGACCCAAACAATGCCACCCCCATCAGGAGAGCAAAAAAGCAAAATGTGTCAATTTTTCATCCATTTTGTCGATTTTGATTTGAGAAAGAGAGGGAGATGAGAGAAAGGTAATAACTGGTTTCAAGGTAGCACGTGAATAAACAAACTCATTTCCAAAGCTTGTGCAGGCCAGATGGTGACAACACGTGCCGTCACTAAGAGACGTGATGCGAGTCTCCTCTCATCTCTCTCTTTAGCCCTTTTCAATCTTTTTTCACTCATTTGTTTGTGTCTCAAGAGAATCTAAACAGAGAGGTGGGGTTAAGTGTGGAGAAAACACTAGTGGCATCAAACTCTACCTCCTCTCCAAACAACCATAACTGGTGATGTTTTGGAGGTTGATTTAAACATCTAATTTCTTGCAACCTCATACCTTCCTTAATCAGCTTCTCTCTGCATTTTCTTTTCTAAATCAAATAGAGCCCACAAATATCCTCTACAGCATCACATACAGCATGGTGTCTGTCCTGATGGTCAGTGCACTGTGGAAAGGAAAGATTTAACTGTCAAGCAGGCGCTGTTCATGATTTAGATCACAGCCCTGATGGCCCCTGGGTATTTAGAGAGAGCTTTGATTGGCTTCATTAGTGAAATGGGGAGGGCGTGATTTTCTACCCTCTCTTTCTCCCCTTGTGTAGAGACTGAGAGATGAAGTACAGGCAGCTTTTCTGGAGAGCAAAAGATTCAGCTGAGAAATCTGTGAACATGCATGTTTCTCCTTTTGAATATATCATCTATCACCAAAGCCTCCTGAGTGAGTGAGCTTCAGTAATGACTGTGAGAGCATTTTTAAACTTACTTCTGCACTTACTTAACTCACTTAAAATGTACTCATGTATACCCATATATGCTTTTCAGTCTGCATGTCAGAATTGCAGTTAAAGACTCTTCTCATGCAGGGAGCCTGATGTTCATATAGTGAAATGTGTGAAACAAGCTCATACCACATTTTTCAGTGTTTTACTCAAAATTATAGCATCGCCCATTCAAGAAAATTAAACATGTCCTGTAATGAAAGAAAACACATGAATAAGCAATGACTAAAATTACTTGGTTAATTTACAGTCAAATGTCAAAATATAAGAAATGTTCTTCCATGAAATACATTTAAATACATATTAAACCAATAACCATGTAAATGTGTGTGCTTAAACTGAACCATTAGCGACATATCCCTAATGGTTTTACAAAAGTGGCATATTTAGTTTTATTTATTAAAGGAGGGGATCTGTTTGTTGGGTACATGTCTGTTGCTGGTAACAGGTAAAGATGCAGAATATGTTTTTAAAAACTCAGCTGTCTTTACACAGAAGCATTTGCATTGAAAGTGCTATGGTTACATTAATAAGGCAACCAAGCTTGAGTGACATTTCTATTTCCCAAATGTGCTGAACAGCTTTACTTTTTGCCCTGTTTTCGCATGTCTGTAAATTTAATATTCTCTCTGCATTATGGAAAAGGGCAATTATAATACCTGTTCCCAAGGAACCTCACTGTTAGGAGAGCAGTGATTCATGTTAACTGTTCTGAGAACTTTACAGTTTAGTCGAGTGCACATCTTACATAAACTAGCATATTTATTATCTCAGTGGTTATGAAATATTGTTGTTTGTTGACTTAAGCTCAGCACTTACCATGCTGCAACCAGATAACCTCTTTGAACCCACTGCGGCAGACATGGGTGAAGCTCTTCGTTATTAAGTGGCACTTTTCTGACCACCAGAATCCAGCAGGTCAGAGTTAATGAGAACCTGTCAGAGGCCATGACCATCAGCTCCAGCACTCCTCAGGGGAGTCTGCTCTTATTCACTGGCTACAAACTACATTTGTTTTCAAAATAGTTAATTGTTTTGTCTGATTTTTTTTCAAAAGCCCACCTCAGAGCTCAAGATAACATATTTGAATTATGTGTTCTGTCCAACCAGCAATCCAAAAACTAAACATATTCGGTTTACAGTGACGTAAATGAAAAATTATGTACTTTAAAAAGCAGAAAAAGCTCACATTTTAGAAGCTGAGACAGGGATAGGTTGGGTATTTTTGGCACAAAAAGCATAATTATTTATCAAAATAGTTCCTAGTTAATTTTCTGCCAATCAACAAATTGGGTAATTAACTTGACGTCTCAGCTCCAGTTACATTTACAATGATTTAGGCATGACTCACGATACCATCCTCTTTCAAATGATGATTACGGTCAAGCAGGTAGTTCTAGGAGTGAAAAGTGAAGCAAATGTGGAAGTGCTTTAAACCTGCTTTCTCTCTAATGGCCAGCAAGGCTCCTTCACTCCACATGTGGATGTGTCTTTGGGCAAGATACTTAACCCCTAATTGCTCTTGATGGCTGTGCCATGTATGAGTGTGTGAGTGAATGATGAGCAGGTTGGCACCCTGCGTGGTTACCCCCTGCCATCAGTGTATGAATGTGTGCGTGAATGGGTGAATGTGACATGTAGTGTAAAAGTGCTTTGAGTGGTCAAAAAATAGTCAAGTGAAACCATTTAATCCAGGGTCGTCTCAATCACACAGATGTCCCTGACTATTATAAATGAATGCAACACTGCAGCATCAATAGCTAAGAGCTTATTTCTATTTGTTTATCAGTGGATGTTTGCCAGGTTTGATTTCAGTGTATGCAGATGTCAAGGAAAAGGAGATGTGGAGAAAAGCATTGAAGTTGTTGCTGGAGAAATGCAAACGTCACTGTAACTATGGTAACTGTCTCATGTTATCTATGACATGACGGACATATATATATATATATATATATATATATATATATATAGTTATATATATGTATATATATAAAGTGCCAGAGTTTCAATTTTCAGGTCATTTTGGCTTGAAAGATTCTGTCTTGCGCCCAATATAACACAATGGAGGGTGCGCTGAATATACATATCTGTTGTCTGTTTTGAAATTCTACAAAAGTTTCTCAAGGCCAGAATCTGTGCTATCAGCAAATCATTTATGTGGCATCTTCTAATTTCATGCTTAGTTGCAACTGTGTGTATATCTCTTTGTGCCACCAGTGAGGCTGGCAGCAGTCATAGAGCCCTTGTCAGTATGTCTAAGTCATTGCAGAACAGCCGCATACATACAGTCCTGATATTTATACCATTTATTTTATTAATCTGGCTCTCTTTGCATGTTTGTGGATATTCACAATGCATTTAGGCAATACTTTTTGTTTCTTCACTCTCTTTGGAGTTTATCCTGACTTTCAAACCAAAAAATAAATAAATGTCACCGTATTGAGTTCTCTCTCCTCTGTCTTCCTGCAGTAAATTCCCACTCACATCATCCTTCTCTCCCTGAATCAGGCTTTTGTTGCATCCACCATTTGTCCAACCAGTCAGCCATGGGTAAATGTAATACTCTAAAGGGCCCTGACTGATTTTATCAATCAAAACTAAAGCAAGCAGCAGACATGTGAGGAGAAAGAGGCACAGCTGCAGTTTTCTCATGAATCACATCTCAACGTTTGTCATTTCTTCTCTTAGTTTATACAATATAATGATTGAGATTAGAGGAAATGAACACTAGATACAAAGAAAGACTCTGAGATTAAAAGGGCCACTTATTAATGCAAAAAGGGGAACTGTGCCATACCGTAATTGTAATTTCATTATCAAACTGCATTGAAAAACTGAAATGAAAGTCTCTCTCTTGCCCTCACTCACTCTCACTGACTCTCTCTTTCCCACTTCTGTCTCCATTTCTTTCATGTCAAATTATCCGTGTGAAATAGTGCCAAAGTGCAAGTTAATTATGAGAACAACAGAAGGAGAGAAAGAGGGAAAAGAGTGACCAGTCTGGCCAATCCTCAATTTTCCCAGTTACACTGCAGCCAGAGATCTGCCCTTGGCTGACTGGACCGCCAATTAACTTCCACTGTGAGAGGCTTTAGGAAACCTCTCTCGGTTGGGTGTGTGACCTGACTTTCACCCAGACATCTCTGTATATTAACAGTCAGCCAATGAGACCATAATGAGATCACACCCGGGCAGCGGGTGTAAAGTACTCTGTATCCCTCAGGACAGAACTCTGGCACAACACGCCTGTCGGAAATCCTAAATGAGCTGTGGTGGACACAACACCCCCTACAGGTCACCTCATGGGACTTATAGGAGGTGATAAACCTTCTCCAATCTAACAAATTGGCATGTGTGCAACAGAATAATCTCAGATCAAAGGTCACGTTTTTTGAGCTTTCGTACACGTTGATCAGTTAAACAGTGTACTTATGTTACTAAAATTCCACACTTACTTTAGGTCACATGCTGACACCTGTGCTTTTTCCATCTACTGAATGAAGACCATGGAATGTGGCTGAAAGCCTTAGAAGCTAGTATGTAAGTCAGCCTTTGGGCTTTCTTCCTTGTTATACACATCAAAGATAAATAATGAAATGTCATTCTCAAAAACACATGAAGAGTGGCTGAATTTGCCACAATTGCCTTAATATCAATGTTAAAGTAAACAGCTGGTCCACCATTCAACAACCAGAACAGAATCTGCTATGTTCCTCCTAAATGCAAGGTAGGAGGAGCAGGATATTTAGGTTTCTTTCATTCCTGATGTTTAGACTAAAGGGAAAACCTATATATTGTCTTCTTTTAGCCACCACAACACACCAATGGGTGTAAACATGAGGCGTTGATTGTTGTAGTTTTATACTAAAGGTGTATGGTCTTCTCCTTCAAATCCAAAGATATCTAAAACTTAAATTTCATCGCCTGTACATTCCAGTTTTTTTCTTTACTCAGATAAGAATGATAAACCATGTACTTTCATTGCATGCATCTCAGGTGAACGGTATCAATCTCTTAACACATTTTAGGTCTGGTTTGCCTCAAGCTTTGACTCTTCGATAAAATCTGCCTGGTTGTTTCCACTGGCTTAGTTGTTATTTAGAAAGAAAATTAGCTGTCATTCCCCTGCAAGTCTTTGTTTGTGTGTGCACAGCCCAGGAAGTAAGTTACAACCCATTTATTAGACAATATGGCATGGCAATATATATATATGGCATCGTTTCACCTACTTTTTAATGAGGAACTGCAAAAAGCTTCTTTTTGGTGATGTTTTAAATAAAAATCCCATACTCCTTTTCTGATGCACACAAGTGTTGCCATGTTCTCCAGATGATCTACGAGGATGACTTCCTTCAGTTCACAATCTGCAGATTGATCAAATTTATTCATTCAATTTAATCATAATTTAATTTTTGAATCTTTTAGTAATGTTACATATCTACAGATGGGTGTCAAATTAAAGGAAAGAACAGGTCTGAATGCTTGACCCCTACAGTGAGAGGATCCGGTGGCTCTGTTATGTTGTGGGGGGTATTTTGCTGGCATGGTTTGAGTCCACTTGTCCTCTAAGAGGGAATGGTCACTGAAAATCAATACAAAGTTTTTCTGGGTGGTCACTCACGTGTGTCCTATGATGAAACATTACTATCCTGTTGGGAGTCAGGATAGAAATGTTCCCTTCCAGGATGACAATGCCCCCATCCACAGGGCCAGGAGGTCACTGAATAGTTTGATGAGTCACTGTCTGTACTTTCTAACAATCTGGTGGTCAACTTACTTAGCATTGGCACCAAAATCAAACAGAGTTGCTTGGAAGTGAACAGAAACTTGATTTTTAAAGCTGTCTTGGTGGTGGTGAGATTGTTTGGTCTGCACCAGTCGGTTTCAAGGCCCATTTATGCTCAACGGATACAGGCGGAGCCTTCTGTCCGTGCTCCACGTTCATTTCGTCTGTATTTCTGCACGTTTCCATAAAGCTTATGGAAATGGACCAAACGGAGCAGTACCACCGGAAATCATGGGGGCAGTGTTGCTGTCATTACTCGATACGTAGCACTAGTGAGACACAAAGAAGAAATAACAATGGTGGAACTTTTTGAGGAAAGGTTGTGCAAGTTGCTTAGAAACTTTAAACTAGTGATGGGCATTTGAATACATTTTCTTGATCGATCATCAGGAAAATTAACGATCAATTATCGATTAATCATTATCTTTTATCTTAAAAATGCCATGATACGGGACGCTTGTAAAAGCAGCTGAGTTCGAAGCTCCGAGCCAAACCTCTTCACATATCAATCAATAGAGCACTCTTAAACACAATTGAGCCTCTTTTAGAAAAACAGGGATCAGTGAGCGCAGCCTGGTGACAGTCAGGCGAGCAGCTGAAATGCTCTGACAGGACCGAAGTAGCAGGGATGCAGAGGCATTGTCGCGCTATCCTGGGTAGCCTGGCCAAGGTGCAGGGTTTAAAATGAACTGCGTCATTTTTAGTTTGAAAAGGTCCCACGCCAAACTTCACCTTGACCTCTTCATGTTTATGTTTGATATCTACGGCAGCTGGTAGGTAGCTGAGCCGTTTTCTCTGTCAAATATCACCCCCCTGTTGGTAAGATGTCTCATTGTTGCCACATAGTGAAATTCATTGCATTGCTTCAAGACTCACAGTACGCAACGCAACTTGAAACCAGCGTTTGATCGATAAATATTTCATGCGATCAACAACATTTTTAACAATCAATTATTGATCATTGATTAATCATGCCCATCCCTACTTTAAACATATCGTTTTTGTCTTTTATGCAAGAGGTACATCATCAATATCTCCTCCACAGTCGCCATGTTTGTTTTTGAGTTTGTTTTTGTCATAAAGTCTTGACTCTGGGCTGCCCCCTGGTGGATGTATTGGTTAACATCCATGCCAACGTAAAGGACGCATGGAAGTATGTGAGCGGTGACGGTAACATCGTTTGAAAAGGACTTATACATTTTCTTACGTACGTTGAGCATAAATGGGCCTTAAATCACACCAACCTAAACAAACCAAACCAACCTGAGACACAGAGAATTCATATTAAATGCATCAACATTTGTTTAATACTGTATAACCTTTGTTTGCAGGTTTTTTCTTTCTCCACCATTCACTAATCATGGCACCAGTCCTGCTTACCCTCCAAGAGCTCCCACAGCTTTCTAAATCACACAGTTTCACAAAGTACAAATAACACTTTCAACTAGAGGCAACACTATAAATAGTGATGAACTTGAAAGAAAACAGAATATTGATGTATCATGCTGCCACTGACAATCTGACAATTCATTATGCCTGTGGGGCTCCCTAGCACACCCCCTGAGAAAATGTCAGGGCAATTATGAAAAATACTTATGCAACATTAGAACACATGAAATGCAGGGACTATTTGATGTGGCAGGTGGGGCTGACAGTCAGCCAGAGCACCATCCATTCAGCCTTTGTTACTTGCACACAGACAACAAGAGAGACAGGGTTTAAAGAGTAAATTGAAGAGATGAGACAGATTGCTGAGTGGGATTTAAGACGACAGCAGTGGCCACTAATGGCTGTAATGAGTTGCAGAGCTATGGTCAGACCACATGGATAGTCAGGTAGTCAGTACACATGCATTATATATAGATGTATGCAGGTGTATTCATACCAAAATCTTGTTCAAAGTGTGAACAAGACAAGACAGGATTTAATCATTTATCAGTCCTAAACTCAAGATTACGGAGGGTGCAGGCACAGATTTGTACAGTAACTACACAACAAATTGAGCACCAAATCTTGATTCCTGCGTGACATGCTCAGTGTAAAATCTACTCTCAGTTTTTTTGACTAACAGGCTTCACAAAGGTACACACACAGGAAGACAGGGTGACACTTCCAGGTCATTTTTTTTGCCTGCCATCACATGGAGTACATATACGGAGGATACAAAACCAAGAGAGCAGCGTTGAAGATGTTGAGCCAAGTGATGTGTGTGCTGCTTAAATCTAACATAACCTCTGTAGGCTAAGGAAGCTCAGTATTCCCACAATATAGGTCTTACCTTTTCTCTCAGTGCTTGAATTTGTCCCTGCATGAGTTTGGATTCATGATGTCATTGCAGAAAATGTGCAGTGATCTTTGATGTGCACATATTACTTTAAAATGATACATATAAATTACTTGTCAAACATTAAATACACTTATAAATTAAATAAAAAAAGGCTATATACTGGATTCTTTTTTTACTGAAGTGTCCAAATTTGCTGATCTTTAGTCTTCTATGTTAATAAACCAAATATCTGCAGATTTTTCTGTATTAAACACTGAACATGTTTAATATATATAAAATAAGATTTAAAAATAATGAAATCAGAGTTCAACAGTTTTAAAGCTTATAAGATATTATCACAAACAACATGTTGCCATCATGCCATTATGCTGTTTGATTGATTTAGTAGTATATAAACGTAGTTCTAAGAGATAGAGTTGTTCCATACAGTACTTACAAAAAGACCGTTTTAAAGTCTAATCATTCATTCATTTTCCAAACCGCTTATCCTCTCTTGAGGGTTGCGGGAGGGGGCTGGAGCCAATCTCAGGTGTTTTTTAAGAGTCTCCAGTCAACCTAATTAACCTAAGTCGCATGTTTTTAGTCTGTGGAATGAAGCCGGAGTACCTGGAGAGACCCCATGCAGGCACGAGAAGATTGTGTTTTTTAAATTGAAAATAACAAATAAAACAAACCTTTTAGTGCACAATCTCCATAGTGACCTGACTGACAGGAGGACAAATGGTCATATGTGGGGACCCTGAAAGAAAAGAAAGGATAAAAGTGGAGAGAAATCTGAGGACACTCCAGTAAGCATCCTCAGAACATGAACACACGCCATTTAATGTAGACTGTGAAAAACAAGCAAGAAACATAAGTTTAAGATTAATATAGTACATAAAATTCACCATTTAGTATAATCAAAAGGGCAAAAACAATGGGTGGGAAAACAGGCAGAGTGCAGATTTGTTAGCATCTTAAAAATACTTCTTATACTTTGCAGCAGTTTTATTTGTTTTAAATATGTGTCAGTGCCAATTAATTTAGTTTTAGTCCGTTTTCACTCTGGGCATGACATTTAGTTCTCTAAAAGTGGATGATTTTATCTCTGACCATGAATGTATTGTGGTTGTATTTTCACATACATCTAACCATTTTAACACAGGAGCACACTGTAAAATGTCACGTCATTAAAGCTGCAGTTGGTAAGTCTTATAAAAGTAACTTTTTGTCATATATGTTAAGACTGTCACTATGTAAAGACAGCATTATATGAAACTAATAATCTGTAAAAAAAAAAAAATACACCCCACCTATTGCTCCTACTGCAAATTGCCAGAATTCCCCCGAAACTGGACAAAAAGAACCAATCAGAGCCAGGATTGTGTCTGATGAAGTGTCTGACAGCTGTCAATCACTGCTCACGCACACAGTCCCCTCCCCCTTCCTCCTCAGCTCGGTCAAGCTCATATCTCCGAGAGCGGCTTCAGGAGCGTAGAGAAAGTAATGGCGCAGCAACAACCACCGCGTGCACGTTGTCCCGTGCCGTTGCGTGCACATCAGCCTCCTCTGGGGGAGGGACTTTGGAGGCAGGGCAGGAGTGCAGCGGAGAGGGAGGGGGAGGGATCTGAAAGTTGTACTTCTCCAAATTTGATGCTAAGTCCTCTCTCTCCTCAAAGTTACCAACTGCAGCTTTAACAGTTAGTCTAGAACATTTTCTTCTACATTTACACTATCTTTGCATATTGATGACATAGTTAACAACCCTTCCAAATTTGAATGATCGCCAAATATATGAAATTAATTTCATATTAAATATATGAAAGTCACCACCTTTACCGGAAACATGGACCCTATGTCTGAGAGCTTTCTGCCACTAGCTCGGCGGCTAACTCGGCTAACTGGCCGACTGTAGACTGTATTGGTAGTAGTGTTATGTAGTAACAATAACTTTCCACTAAGCAGGTTAACCACTGAGGAGAGCGGACTCTCAGTCTTATATCGTAGGGGAGGGACCAGGGTCACGTGGGCACGCCACTACTTCACAGAGTAGCCGATCCGTTTTCCATTCTAGTCAATGTGTGTACTTCCACCGGCTGTGGAACAGCTCCGTCATGGCTGCGGAGCGGCTCTGGCAGTCAGGAGGCCACCGGAGGACATACGTAAAGCTTCTATTTTTGCCGCACAGAGGAGATTGTGCGGGACAGGAAGTGAAGCACAAATACAAAATAAAAACGCCCGGTTTTCAAAATAAAACACACCGTGTTCACGGCGGATCATATTTCCCAGCACTATACCTTGAAAACACCAAGGCAGATCAACAGGTCAGCACCCCTACTACTCCTCCAAATGGATGTGTAGACAAGCCGAGCATGTGGAAAACCACATGACTGCTTCACCACTTTAATCAAATGAAAGGATTGATGGTTTTGCTGAAGTCTCACGGTGACGTCACAGAGGCGACTTGCCGAAAACATAACAGAAAATGACAACGAGGAGGTAAACCTCGTTTCTGGTTTGTGTTCGTGTACATGGCGGTGGACGCTTTGAACTTTTTAGACACTGTTAGCCACGGTTACCGGCCCACGAGTCTAGCGTGTTGTTGTTGTTATACGTCATCAAGCGTGCGCCAGTAAACGTTCCATGCTGCATTCATACAGGCTCAGAAATGCTGAAGCCTACAGAACAAACATTGGTTATAAAAACCTGATACCGATACTTCCCGATATTACATTATTACAAGTAAACAAATTGTTCTGTCCTCTGTTACTGAAGAGATCAGAGTCAGCTGAACAGTATGCAGAGATTTACTGTCTCTTTCGTTGCCTTACCCCTCCCCCTGATCACTCTATCCTCTCTATGTCCATTTCCTTATCCTCTTGTCTTTTCCTTCTGACAATATGCAGGCTCTCTTTCCTTTCCTGTGTTACAGAAAACTGGTTTATCACAGGCTAATGCTTAGTTGATGGCTGTTATCTTTTACTGTTAATTAATGGCTAACATTCATTAGCATTTTGTGCAAAAGAACTTTTGGAGGCAAATTGGAGGAATTATAAACACAAGGAATTATAAACACCAAATACATTCCCATCCCCTTTACAACTATGTGAATATTTAGTAATTTGCAAAATAGCATTCATAAGATTATCTAAAAACTGAAATGACATCCCCACATAATAATAATAGTCCCATGAAAACAAAGCTTGGGAATATAGAATAAAAAATCGGGTGCACACATACCAGTGTCAAAGTTGTCTACATTTCAGACAAATTATTTGAGCAGTCATTACTGATAGCTTACACTGTCCTGTTGCTCTCTACATGAGGTCAAGCTGTCTATTTGAATTCACCCAGGTGTGAATGAAACTTATTTCACAGTACCCGAGAGAGATTCCTGGACATAGTGCAAGCTGATGATCATCACTGAGAAGAATAGTGGTCAGAGGTTTTTGTCAGCTGGTCCAGTTATTATATGACTTATACCTGTGTATTTTTAGCCTCTCACCCAGACAGCAGAAACACTGAATATTGTCTCACTGCTATGTGAACAGCATCACCCCAGAGACAAGAGAAGATGATAAAGTGGTGCAAAATGTAACAGCATACCAACAAAACTGAGAGTGACAGCCAGGCTGTGATATATGACTTTTCATACCCATTCTCTCATTCACCTCATAGACACACAGGGGAAAGAATCACTGAGCTGAAAGGACTTCCTTTGACCCAGTTTAGATTATGACACGTTAGCTATCAAGTTTTCTTTGATATGCTCTACATTTTCATTTAACCATTGTACACATTCTGGGTTAGAAATGTTAACAGGAAGACGTATTAAATGCACTGTATAAAATGTGGAGATGAGCACATACAGTAAATTATAGTTAACACAGTCTCCTGGACAACAGCAACGTGGATTTTGCTGGCTTACAAGCTAACTTGGGGGCAAAAGACAGTATGGGCAGGACAAGGATGTCCATCAAAGTGCAGCTCCACACCAATATTGATGGACGAGCTACGCCGGTGGACTGATGGTATTCAAAGTCACTTTGTCTCCAGGCAGAAACAACATTACAACATTGAACATTAGAAAGCTCCACTCGCAAGACAAAGACTAATTCTGGAGCTGCACTTCTTAAACAGCAGAATATTTATTTCACATATTGAGTAAAACAGCTTTTGGAATATTTCTGTGCCTGCAACTAATCACAACCATAGACATGAGAGACATTTCTGTTCATGTTCACATTTTTTTGTGCTTGCATTTCATCTGTTAGTCAAAAAAATGCCATATTTTGTAGCTCCCCTTCAGCTGCTCAGCAGCTCCATGCACGTTCACTGAGCGTGTGAATATGGCACTGAGCCCACACAGAATGAAGGGTGTGAGGATACTGACCTAGATTAATAGATGGTTCATCCTCATCCCTTTGTGATAACAGTCTTTGATGGCAGGAGTGAAATAAGGCAGGAGCTAGAGGTAAACATGAGTATCATGTAAATACCAGCATCGATGTGACTGTTTTCTTGTAAGGTTTTCCTGTAAAGTACAAAAAAAGAATGGCCATTCAGAGTGACTGAAGACACTACAGTAAGGGGTTTGCAACGTTCTGATGAGAGAGAAAGAACACTCTAATAATGAGAAAGAACAATAGTGACATAATAACAACAGAAAACAGGAAAGAATGTGCATTTTTGGTGGGTTTTTTCATGACTGGCTTAATTGGTACATGCAGATTTCAGTGCGCTGTTTTGTAAGAGTGAGTGGGCAGGACTATAGAGGAAGAAGCCTGAGTGAAAAATAACTTATAATGTAGCACTCCAACAACCTCATGTGGGATTTTAGCACTGTGGCCACACAGAAACTTTGTACTGTATGTGCGGTTCCATCATATGTGCGAGAAAAGCAATCGGCTAACTGGCCAACTGTAGACTGTATTGGTAGTAGTGTTATGTAGTAACAATAACTTTCCACTAAGCAGGTTAATCACTGAGGAGAGCGGACTCTCAGTCTTATATAGTAGGGGAGGGACCAGGGTCACGCGGGCACGCCACTACGTCACAGAGTAACGTCACCATCAAAAAGTCTCAATTAAATCAGTTACAAGTTTCTAGTTAATTTTATGACGTTGTCTTTTTTACCAAAGAACCAAATCTTTTCTAACACTGATGTTCATCTCTTTAACCAGCAGAGTTTCATGCTGATCCAAGCTGTATGAATGAATGGGATTTTCACTTCTGGAACCATAAATCCTCCCAGTTTGCAACTTTAAAATGCCATTTAACAAAACCCCATCATTAGAATCCTTTAGTGACTGCAGGTTGATTAATAGTCAAAGTGCACTCAACACATTACAATTTTAGATGTGAACAAAACTCATGTATGTAAAAAACAAACAAACAAAAAAACCCTTCCTGAATCATGACCTCCTGCTAAACAGATTATCATTAAATTATCTTCCAACTAGGTAATTTCCCTTTCTCTTGAAGTGGAAAGTGTGTCCAAACTTTTGACTGGTATACAGAGCATAATGAGCACACTTTAAAAGGTCACACAGATAGTTTGGCAATAGAGACAGGGTTTGTGCATCTGTGAGTGTGTGCATTAAGGGTGGTGTTGGGGGGTGTCAACCCACAAACACGTGTCATGGCCGCCTGCTGTGGCACCCTGGAGCCTTGTGGGGAGGAAAAAAGGAGCTGCACAGAGAGGCATCAGTCAGTGCCCACATAGAAAGACAGTGAGGGAGGAGAGCAAAAAAAAATATGGGATGGGAGAATATATGAGAAGGAAGATCAAACATGAAACAAGGAGAGGAAGAAAAGTGAATGAAAAGAAAAAGAGAGACAAGACAGATAAACAGAGAGAGGGCATGAGATAAAAGACAGATATACAATGAAAGAAAAATAAGGGGTGCACATCCGAGCACTTCCAACATTATAACAAACTTGATTGGAAGAAGCTATCATCAGGAGGAATATACAGGTGGAGGCGGAAATCTATTTTTTCCCCCGTTGTTCCTCATCACGTTCGGTGCATGTGTGGAGCACGTGTGATCATGGGGGCCTTTCTCTTTATTGATTATACAGTGTCACGTTTACAGGCTGTCACTGTGAAAAATGAGTTACGTGCTGTTAGAAAAGAGTGAGGGATGACGCAGGAAAAAATAACTCCATTGAGGAAATATTTGACTTCTCTGTATTTGGTCATTGCTTTAAAAAAAACATTGTCACTGGGGTCGAGAAAGGCTGGAGTGTTTCCCAGCATGCACTGAGCAGAAAGTACATAGACATACTGATTCACAGGCTGTCCTCTGTTTATTTACACAAAGAATAATCTCCATTTGTACATGTTTATTGTAAATGATTACTCACCAGCTTTTTGAAAACACTGGAGGAAATGTATTTACATTGCATGATGAAATTACGCCTCCAATATGTTCAAATCTGCGTTCCTAAATTTAACAGAACCATTTTTGCTCTCAAAATCCATTCAAAACCTCTTTTCTATAATAATCTCTATTGTCAGCCGACCTCCATCTTCATCAGCATATGATTAATTTGCTCTCCTGCAGATTCACATGGTGTGACATGATAGTGGGAAGCCACCACGCTGTGATGATGAATACTATTTCTGACACTATTTCTGAGACAGTTTCTGCATTTCTAAATTCACAAAAAGGCAAACACATATCCACATATCCGATCCCGATTTGGACTAAGGGGAGGAAATGTGCAGTATGTAAGTAACCATTAGGGCTGATTCATTAAAATACATGAAGGATTTTAGTCATTTAGTCTGGATCTTAAGTTATCAGAGGAACAAGCTGAGCAAACGTTCGCAGATGCTCAGCTCACAGCCCCTGTGGGCGTCCTGCGTCTGCTGAACAGCCGTGAAGGAACACTGGTTTTTAATGCAAAACTGTATTTATTAAGAGCAAAACTCCCTGTGGATTTGGTATTATTTACTTAAAAAAAAAAATCTCAGTTCAGATTGTTTGGTTGCTAAATGTGGAAGCAAAAGTTTATATTTTAGAGGGAAATATCTCTCTTCTTACTCCACTGTATTTATATAATGATATAACGTATTTAATAGATACATTGCAGAGTACAAATGATATGAAAACATTATGACCTTATGAAAACATTGATTTTAAGTGGCATGTGTAACACATAAGTAATACCAAGTAATACCAAAGGCAGGGCTGAACGGTCTTTATTTCCAGTCAAAAACCAAAAATAGACAACCTTGACCAAACTAGACAAGACTGATAAGAACTGATAAGAACTGATGAAGAAGCACATGACCTTGACAAGAACTAGTGAAACATGATGAAAACTAGACAAAGGATCCAACAGAAACTGAACAGAAAACCAAGACTTAAAGACAAACCAAACTAATCAAACAACAGGGAGCAGGGAGCTGATTGGTTGGAGAAGACACAAGGAGCCCAACAGTGCAAACTATATAAAATACATATAAATAAGCAAAACCAAATGACTGAACACACACTGGAAACCAAGAGAAAACAAAGAGTCTAAAAATATGAGGCCATGACAAGAGTAACATTAATTAATCTAGAGCTGGAAGAACTCTCAATTAATCAATCACTTTCAACAGAAAATGAATTAGCAACTATTCTAAAAATTAAAAAAATAATAATCATCATCACAAAGACATAGCAGTGCTTCTATTCCAGTGTAACAACAATAATAATGATAATAATAATAATAATGATAATAATAATAATAATAATAATAATAATTAAAATAGTTTGGTCATTTTTTAACAAATATTTGCTGGTCCCAGCTTCATTTTCTGAAATTTTAAAGACTAAATGATTGACTTAAACACTTCTCAGATTTGTTCTCAGGAAGTGTTTGACTTACCTTGGTCAGGTCACCAGAAACACACTTTCAATGGAGCTGTAATGGTCCCCTTGGCTGGATGTGTAAATAGGTATATTGGTTAGTCTAGCTTAGCATAAAGACTAGAAGAAACTGATTAATGCATTGCTTGTGTGTTTAAAACAATGTGTTTAAAAATGATAATATTATATGATATTAGAGGGAGTTACTTGCTCGACATATTTTTCATCGAGCCAGGTTGTCTCCCCTCCACATCCTGATTCCGGCTCTGTACTTCATCCATAGACATGGGATTGAGCATCAATCTTCTCATCCTCCAAAAGAAAGCAAATGCTCCAATCAAAGATAACGTCTGCTGGTGTGAATATGTAAGAAAGGCAGGAAGAGAAAAAAAATGTTTAAAAAACCAATAAAGCAAACACTCGAAACAAATAGTGAGGCAGCCAAAGATGAAAATCAAAGTATGACTGAATATCAGCAACAGTGTGCGAAAGTGAAAAAGGATGAGAGAGGGAGACAGTGAGAGATGAAGGAGGAAAGGAGAGGGGGAGGCTTGCCAGTGAGTGATGGGAGCCTAGAGTTGCGAATGTAGGTCATCAATTCAGAAATGTATGTCAGTGTGTTAACTTCACAGAGCAGAGTGTGAGCGACAGATAAAAGCACAGACCCTCAAACAAAGGTAAACAGATAATTAAATTAATAATAGGAAGCAGGGTTACTGAAAAATAGTGGGAGAGGAAAGAGGGAAATATGAGTCAGAAGAGAGGCAGAAAGAGACAAAATAAGATAGAGAGAACAAAAGAGAGAAGAAAAGAAAGAGAAGGCTCATATATTTTATGGAGATTGAATTCTCTAATTATGTATGGCCCTTGGTTGCCCTGGGTTGCTCAGGGATGTCGATCCATACAATTAACAATGCTGCAGTAGGTCAACTGTTTAATATGGTAACATTCAGAAACACAATCACAGAAAGGTAGACATGGTTATGTATAGAGATCAACTGCACATGCATGAAGGTATCTTGTTTTTGTCCTGCCTCAGTATGTGTAGTTGAATGAGATATCTTAAAACAGGCATATGAAAAACGACCAGGACTCTCTCCTTATTTCCTGTCTGCATCTTCACTGTGAAATGTCCAATAAAGTTACAAATATAGATAATCTCACAGTGCAAATAGTTTATTGCAGGTGTACACCTTGGAATACTGAACACTTTCCAGTTGGACTTCTGGGATTTGTGCTGTTTATGGCATACAAACGACTCCTTGAGTTGATCTTCCCTCAAGCTTTCAGTCAGTCTTGTCAGTTTTCTATTACAATGACTTTACTGTGAAACCCATCTACATGTGACGATTGAAAAAAAGAATCACAGCCACTTTCTTTTGAAGCTTGTGTGTGTGTTTGCAGCGAACGCTCAGGGCCATTGCTGTGAAGATTTGCAGCCTCTACATTGCATTCACAATGTGTGACAAAAGCACTTTTATAATCAGAAAACAATGCTTTAAGATATACAAGGGAGAATCTGTATGGCACAAAACAAGAAGATGCAGCTTTTCAGACTGAAAACCTGATGACCTGAAGTGTCTTGCAAAGGCTTATTGTGATAAAGGAGTCACAAGCCGCCACTGTTGTGTTGCAAAACCCTGAGTTGAGTTCCTGCTATACATACACAAATCCTGTTTACTACGCAGCAGTTAAAACAGGTTGCACAGTGCTCTGCATGCACCTCATGTTACTGTTGGGAGCAGCTGGGGTGAGAGGAGGGGAGTTTACAGCATGTGTGTAGTTTGCTCCATTTCATAGGCAGTAGCAACACTGCCCTCAGAGTGCAGCAGTGCCTCCTATAGGCAGCCCACAAGATGACTGTAGCCTATTTTCGGCACTATGTGAAGAGAACATAAGGTATAGCTGATCACACTGCACGCTTGAGTGCTGTACAACCATTTGGCTCAGTTATTTTGTATTTTTTTATATATATTATTATGTATTTTAATTTGCCTT